>NC_039279.1:4060613-4133598 GCF_003368295.1 Carassius auratus | reverse complement strand
TTTTTAGGTAAACTAATTCCTTTATTATAAAACTTTAGTATTTACATTAGAGGTTTGTTCAAAGCCCTACATGAGCAATAGTGATAATAAAGTTTGCCTGTGATGAGTGGGGCGGGGCCAAGAGCCGTGGGAATGGAGCAGGCCGGTGGAGTAATTGAAGATGAGCTACGCCTGCGCCACTCACCGGTCTGAGTCCCATGGAGGAGCTCCGGAAGGATAAAGGGAGCAGTAAGGACAGTGAAGGACGAGAGAGGACCGCACCAGCCTCGCTCCGTTCCCACGACTCTCGGCACAGCCCCACTCATCACATTGCCTTAACAAGCACCGATAGGAAGTTTAACATAAAAAGCCTACAAATTTGCATAAACATACTGTTCTGCTTACCACGATTAATTCTGCAATTTCAAAAATGAGAAAAAGCTTGTTTGGAAGGACTAATTAACCTTTAGGTTTGTTTTCATAGGCTGGTGGATAAATTGCCTTTTCTAAGAAAAACAAATGGCCCTTTTGAATTTTTCTTTCTTTGACATTTATGCCATATGAGTCCCCTGCTGGGACATCATTGGCTTTCCTAATTGTTATTAATCATGCACTTAATATCTAAATATATGTGCTGCTGCCATGTGTGTTGGCTTCTATAGGACAGATTCAATCACAGCTTTTAATGATCTACAGACAAAGTACATGTTTTAATTGCTGTAACAAAGAACTTGTTTTTTTTTTTGTAAATATGCAGAGTGAATGACTGTTTGTTTATTCCATTTATACCATTTTCTAAACATCTGTGCTTCCCTTAATGGAAGCATCTGTCTTTTTCCTGGGCAGTTTTGTAATGGCTACACCTGGGGTGTGTTTAGTTACCCTGAAGTGTATTTGCTGTCTCCAGGCAACACATTTCAGAGATACCAAAGGGATGTGCAACTTAAATATTCTATGCATATATATATATATATATATAATATATATATATATATATATATATATATATATATATATATAAACACATATAATATATAATACACAATATATATATATATATATATATATTATATATATATATATATATATATATATATATACACACACATATATATATATATATATTATATATATATATATATACACACACACATATATATATATATATATATATATATATATATATATATATATATATATATATATATATGTGTGTGTGTGTGTGTGTGTGTTGTAAAGTATAACATTTATTATTGTTATTATATTTATTATTATTATTATATATTATTATTATTATTACAGATGTAAAGAGTACAAAATATTCTACTCAAGTAAAAGTACCATTACATTAATGAAATTTTACTTAAGTAAAAATAAAGTAGCTAATTTAACATTTTAAAAAGTACAAATTACTTTGGGAGACAAAAATGGGACGGTAGGCCTATTAATCTCAAACTAGTTGTTTTTTTTAATTAAAGGAATTATTTATTTAGAATACTAAGACAGTGAGATGTTACCAGGCAAATCAGTATCAACAAATTCATCTTTTCAATGGAAGTTGACATTTAGATGTATTTACACACTCTTTTCAATGCAGGACATGAATGCATTTATCCTGAAGTTTATTTCTTCTCTTCTCTTTTGCTCCTTGCTTGCAGATTCAGCAAGGAGATGATCTTCGTTGCTGATGAAATGGCACCTTTTGTGTAAGCCACCATTTTGGCGGGTTGAAAGAGCCATTGTTTCATGCAGTTTGTGCAGTATGAACATGATCAAATCAGTCTTCAGAAAAAGGAGTTTCCCCAAAGCGTTATTAACACAACAGGAAGAGACCTTTTCACTGGTGTGGTTCATGGTTTCGGGTTGTTTCCACCAGCATGGCAATTTTTTTTATCACCATAATTGATGGATGTCTAAAATCTAAAAATATGGACAAGCCTAAAACAGGCTTGATGCCGGGTCTATTGATGTGAAAATTAGCCCGAAACCCAGCCCTATGGGCCCAAATAAGTCAGGCTGAAAAGCATGGCTCTTATGATGTGAAACTCATGAAACTGATGTGATTTTTTTTACAACATAGGAATTAAATTAACTAATCTTAAGCAACTGATCTTAAGTGATTTTACATAATGAGAAACCATGAAAACTTTAATTCCAAGCCCTAATAAGTCAGCTAGTTGTTTAGAGATTACCAACTAGTCAATTAAGAATATCCATTTTGCACAGGCTTATCTTCATAATTTGTAATGCAACAAAGCAACATTTTATGTTTGAAAGTGAAATTCCCTAATGCCGTCCAAAAATGCATACAGTTCTTGAGCTTCCACTGAGTGTATTGTATGGGAAATGCAATCCACTGTGATTGACTCAAGGAAGCAGTTTTTGTGTGCTGGCCGTACTGATTCATTTCAGATGTCTGCTGGCAGTCAGTGAGGCACAAGAGAGAGTGAGAGTGAAGGACAAAGCGAACAAGGAAAGACAAGAGAAGAGAAACACAGAGACAGATAAATAAATTACATAACCCGGAGTCTATACATCCACACGAATAATGCTGAATGATTGACAATGTCAGGTGAATTCCTCCAACATTCTCCAGGCTTAACCACGTAACCATCCTTTATATCCAACAGTCTTTTGTTATCTGTTTAAAATCAAATTAGTGATTGCACATTGCACATTCCACATTTAATTTAAGAATTAAATCAATGTTAAATTAGACCCCACTATAAAGACAATCTTAATATTTGCGCATACAGTACTTGGTTTGATCAATATGTTTGGATGTTGCTATGACGTTCATGGTGGCTGCCAGAGTGTTGCAGATGTCAGTGTCTTCACAATCATTTTTAGTTAGTTGCCAAGGAGTTCTGCATGGTTGCTAGGTGGGTACTTACCGCCACAGTCTACTTCTGGTGCTTAGATGGGCTTAAGTCCCTCTTTCAGTTTAAGTCGATAGTATTTTCCCCACTCATTTTATTGGATGCCAAACTCTAAGAACTGTTTCACACATCGTGCATCTGCTGTGTGCGAGTGGCACATATCTATTTTGGTCCCTATATAAACGTTTTACAGCATTCACACTGCATCCCAGAAGCGCTATTGTGAGTAGAACATCACTGAACCTCTTTTTGCTGCATGCCACACATCAGAAAATATGTTAGATATGAAGTATTTATCAGTCCACATGCAGAGACAGACTAACACTTTCACTATTCATTTATCAAACATGAATTCAGATGTAAGCAGTTTATAAATACAGTTTGGGGTTTGGCGTGTGATTAATTATCATACTGATGTGAATTACATTTCAGAATGATCATGTTTGTTGAAGCCAGTGCTATAGCAACTGATTACATGTAATCTGGATTATGTAATCAGATTAATTATATATATATATATATATATATATATATATATACACACACATATATATAATATATATATGTATATCATATATATATATAATATATATATATATATATATATATATATATATATATATATATATATATATATATATACATATATATGTGTGTGTGTGTGTGTGTGTGTGTGTGTGTGTACTTGTAATTAGATTACATTACATTTTTAAATACTCCCAATCACGCTAAAGTTACTTTTTTATTGATTACATATTAACACATGATCCCTAATTTACGGTTTGAATCTGAATTGAATATACAGGTGCATCTCAATAAATTTTGTTTATTTCAGTAATTCAACTCAAATTGTGAAACATGTGTTTTAAATAAATTCAATGCACACAGACTGAAGTAGTTTAAGTTTTGGGTTCTTTTAACTGATTGATGTTTTTGCTTACATTTGACAAAAACCCACCAATTCAACAAATTAGAATACTTCATAAGACCAATAAAAAAAGAAAGAAAAAAAAATAGTGAATTGCTGGCCTTCTGGAAAGTTTGTTCATTTACTGTACATGTACTCAATACTTGTTAGGGGCTCCTTTTGCTTTAGTTACTGTCTCAATTCTGCTTGGCATTGAGGTGATCAGTTTGTGGCACTGCTGAGGTGGTATGGAAGCCCATGTTTCTTTGACAGTGGCCTTCATCTCATCTGCATTTTTTTTCTTTTTTTTTTTTTTTTTTTTGGTCTCTTGTTTCTCATTTTCTTCTTTACAATACTTCATAGATTCTCTCTGGGGTTCAGGTCTGGTGAGTTTCTGGCCAGTCAAGCACACCAACACCATGGTCATTTAACCAACTTTTGATGCTTTTGGCAGTGTGGGCAGGTGCCAAATCCTGCTGGAAATGAAATCAGCATCTTCAAAATGCTGGTCAGCAGAAGGAAGCATGAAGTGCTCCAAAGTTTCTTGGTAAGCGGGTGCAGTAACTTTGGTTTTCAAAAAACACAATGGACCAACACCAGCAGATGACATTGCACCCCAAATCATCACGGACTGGACTTTGGACCACTGGGCAACAGTCCAGTTCTTCTTCTCCTTAGCCCCAAGTAAGACGCCTCTGATGTTGTCTGTGGTTCAGGAGAGGCTTAACAATGGGAATACGACAACTGTAGCCAAATACCTTGACACGTCTGTTTGTGGTGGCTCTTGATACCTTGACCCCATCCTCAAAAGGCTGCGGTTCTCTTGGTTGGATGTGCATCTTTTTCTTCCATACTTTTTCCTTTGCACTGAATTTATTTAAAACACGAGTTTCACAATTTGAGTTTTTGTTTGAGTACTGAAATAAATGAACTTTTCCACAACATTCTAATTTATTGAGACATATTCTCTGTACCTTTTTGTGTTTTAAGATACATGATTATAATATTTAAATGAATGTGATAAACGAGTTAGGTCAAAAGAAATCTAAAAGTAATCAAAAAGTAGTCTGATTATAATACCTAAAATATGTGATGTAATGGATTAAGCTACTAACTACAGTTTTTATCATGCAATTTGCAAACAGGAACATACTACAATTTGTAATCTGCACTTTGCAGCCTTAATGTGTCAATCCAAAAATCACTTGATTTACACAGCTTTACAAACAAGTGTCAACTGAAACACCACATTCAGCAGTCCCACTGATTTAAATTAGTCTTAATTGCACCTCATCTTCCTGATTTAAAGCAGTTGAGTTTGTCAGGAGACAGAAACTGAATAAATTCAACTCTATTATTTTAAAGCTCTGTCTGAGATTACAGACTAAAGCCTTTTATATCAAAACCCAATGATATCTGCCTGAATAACCATTCATTCATGATTAACACTAGCCCACTGGCACAGATTTAAAACACCGCCTCTATTATATTACAGATTCATGCTGAAAATCAACCCGAAGGTGACAGGCTCTCTTTTGGAGGCTCCTCAGAAACGGGGGGATTTAAGAATTAGGGGTTTGCGTATGTTAGAATCGCACTGCTGCGTTTCAAATACATTTCTTTGATATGCATGTATATGGATTATCATTCTCCTTACATCTGAAGTGATTCAGAATGTGCACAGTAATGAGAAATGGTTTCTTCCATTGCTTTAATGTGCTGCAAAGCCAAAATACACAACCGACTTAGAGAAACACAGGCACAAAGTTGCAGTAATTAGTTGCATGGAGTATCAGTAAGATACATGCGATAAATTGTGTCATGCTGCATCTTAAAATATATAAGACCATACGGTATGGTCAATTATATCCATCTGTGCCTACAATACATAAGTCCCTTTGACACTAACAGATTATATAGAGTGATATTCAGAGTTTCACCTCACCTAATTGGCCCTTTTCTGGACCCAGGCACAAAGATGCATCTGCCTGGGAGTAAATTTGGATCCCCAAAGTGTCATCAATCACTCGGCCAGCAGCTTGGGCTGCAGGCTTTCATGGTGCCAGTGTGAGGGGATTTTCAGTGCCACATTGTTTGGTAGGGAGGGACCACACTATGTGGCTTTGTACAGCTTGACAGTCTGCAAACAACTGTGCTGTTTCAGAATTTCTGAAGATACTTCTGCCAGAATTAAGTATTGCATGGGTCCAAAACAGAAAAAGATATCCATAGCAGTACTTTAAAAAGTCTTTTAAAGGAGAAGTGATTGCTGCAGCACCAAACAGGACTTCAAAAATATCAACTATTTCATGAGCATTTCAAAGAAGAATCACTTTCGATGTGTTTTCTGCATTAAAATAAAAGGGTTGTGTTTGGTTTTCAGATGCACAGATATGACCTGGAGGATGATTGTACCAAACTTTCTCTTTATGTTCTCCTCTTTGTCAGCCTTTTAACAACCTGTCAGATGCTTGAATGTTATGTCTGGGAAGTGTTGTTCCTCATAAGTGCCTAAGAGGCCAAACACATTATAGTTATATCTACAGCAGTGAATGTGTATTCTGACACTGATTTGACTGGATTTATAAACTAGTTTTGTAAATTCTGAATTGTTCAGTTTTATTTATTTTTTATTTGATAAGCTAAAGATTTGATTCAGCAACATTTTTTTTTTAATGATTCATAAAACTTTGATTAGTCTTAAAAATGAAAAAGAAACAACAATCTATTTAAGACTTTTTATTGGACTAAAGCTAAATATTAATATTACTTTAAAATATGATCCAGTAGAAATTATTAATTACTTAAAAGTAAGATTAAAAAAAAAATTTCATGCATAATATAATATAATATAATATAATATAATATAATATAATATAATATAATATAATATAATATAATATAATATAATATAATATAATATAAAACATAACATAATTGTTTTATTATTTATAATTTGCGTATTTTTTGCATGCATGTTTTTTTTTTTTTTTTTTTTTTTTACTAAGCTATAAGTCATGGTTTATTCAAATTTTGCCATTTTAAAGTGAATATTGACAGAAATTGATAGTGGCAAGTCATATTTAAAGACTGATGCTGTTTGATTAGCGGGATATTTAATCTAAGCCTTGAGAAAATCAATTACTTTTTACAATCCTGTATACAAATTAATTAAATGGTGTAAATGGTTATTTTAATGAAATAATGTTGCCGTATTTATCATATGACTATAATATAACTGATGATAAATATTCTGTAAATTGAAATTAAATCAGCAAATCAGTTTGTATAGCCTGATAAATCTAGAAAACTCATCCAAATATAAATCCATCAACTGTTCTGAGGTTAGACTTTGTTGTTTCACCTGCAGAAGAACAGAGCATTCCTAAATCAATAAAACAGTCAGAATACCTTGAATTGATCTTGACATAATGGTAAATCTGTAGTGTAGCATGTCTAATTCCAGCTATTGCTTTATCGGCTGCTCTCGAGGCAGAGGTTTGTGCTCCGTTTGCTCTCGGTGTAGTGGATATACCGCTGTCAAATATAAATGTTATCTTACGGCTGAGCAATGATGTGGAATAAAGAAGGCCCTCACCGTCCACAGTGATGCACAAATACCCCCGTGTAACTCAACATCTGCTTTTAAGATACTGCATTTCATGAAAGTTTAACTAAAACGTATGTTTTACAGACTGGGCAAGAGGGAAAAAAAATAATGAATATTGACAACAAAAGTGACTTGAAACCCTCACTACTGTCATCTGATTTTAATCATAAATTACAGTATTAATATTGATTAAAATGCAACTTTTTAATTAATATAAAATGTATATAAACATGCAGTCTGTGTTTTTGTAAATCATATGCATGCATGCATTAATGTCTATTTGATATCTACGTTGTGTGCAGATATGTTGTGAAAAACAAGTGTTATATATTGGAGCTGGTGGAACTGTTTGGCATTAATGTGCAGCTCTAGCTCACCTGGTATTGACAGGTGATATTGATAAGGATATTGTCAGAACAGCCACTGCAGGATCCTGAGCTTTTTAGTGACATTGTGCGGCAGTATGAAAGGTCACAGCATGGGTGGACAGAAAATAATGAAAATAAACAACACTGCTCTTCATTAACCAAGGCAGCATACAGCTTACTATTTATATAAACATGTACATGTTTATTTGTATTGACTTCAGAAATAAATGTAATAATGGGTGGGCATTGCACATAAATATATATTATATCTTTAATATTTTATATGGTAATTTTAATAGTATTATTATTATTATGATTATTATATCAAAATATTGGAATTGTCAAATGGACGCTAATTTAATTTAAAGCCTAAACAATAGGAGCATAAAAAGTTATTATAACTTTAGAAAGTATACTTCAAAAATATGTAGGCCTAAATACTTTTTCGTTTTATTTTGGATGTTTAACGCCTAACTGAATGGATGTTTAATGAATATATATATATATATATATATATATATATATCAATATATATATATATATATATATATATATATATATATATCAATATATGAACTAATATAACAATTAAAAGTTGCATGTGAAGCAAGAAAATCCGAAAAATTTCAAAGAGCCTTTGCTCTTAGTGCAAATAGCTCACTTGTTGGCAAATGCAGTTTACACTAGTTCCTCCCACCAATGTCTGGTAAACTCAAAATTAAAAAACAAGACGTGACTGTCTAGTTCTCCAGTAGACAGTAGACTCTGGGGTATTCTCTGAATTCTTAGTCTGGGCCTGCATAGCACAGTAGGCTACATTACTGAAAGTATTTTTTTTTCTTCACAGCACTAGCTATTAAGGTTGTTTTGTGACAAAAAGCATAGTGTTTTTGTAGAAAATCTGTACCTGTACCTGTCCATTAGTGACGTACAGCTTGTATGTGTGCTTGGACGACACAAATAGATTACTGAAAAATAACAGAGATGGAAAGCGAAAAGGTGGGGATCCGATAGAGTGAGAGAGAATAGAGATCCATGAAAAAAACAACAATATCAAGATTCAGAAGAATGAGTCATGGTCTGTTGTTGAGGGAGTGCTCCTCGGCTAATGTTCATCTTCTGTTGATATAGCCAGACCTGCCGATTTCACCAGGACGTTCTTTGTACTTTTCATTACCGTACACGAAAGCATCGCACCCATATTAACAGACAGAGTACCTACAGAGACGTTGATTCGATTGAGATGAATATACAAGACAACCTGTTTAAATGCCGGTTTTATTTCTACTTTGCTATCAGTGCTATCAGTTACTTAATTTATTTTTTAGTCACTGGCCAGTGTTTGAGAAAAGCACAGTTTATGCTTTTGAATGTCTCTTATGCTCACTAAGTCTGCTTTTATTTGATCAAAAATACAGTAAATCAGTAATATTGTAAAATATGATTAGAATTAAAAATAACTATTTTCCATTTGAATAAATTTTGAAATGTAATTTATTTTTGTGATGCAAAGCTATTTTCAGCATCATTACTGCAGTCTCCAGTGTCACATGATCCTCCAGAAATCATTCTTATATGCTGATTTGCTGGTCAGGAAACATTTCTTATTAGTATTGTGCAGTATAAACTGCAAGTAACAATTTAAATTTTGAATTAAAGAGACAAAAAAGAGTATTTTTATGATCTTTTTTCTTTCTTTTTCTTTTTTTTTAGCTTCAGACTATGATTTATACTATGATTTCTTTCAATCATAAGTTTCTGTGTGAGTTTGTTGTGTTCAGAATTACTTGAAATACTGGTAGTGTGTATTGCACAGTCATTTACTATGCGATGCCCATTTTTATTTTATTTTATCATGGATAACTTGGAAACTCCGAACACAGAGCGGCCTGAAAGCAAACTTCAAGTGAACAAAAATATATTTTATTAGGCCTAAAGGGAAATTTGTCTTGGACAAAACACTGTCAAAATCATTTTTTCTCTCTTTGTTTTTATCTACAGTATATCATACAGAGCACTACGTCTCATAAAAAGCTTTAAAAGAATCATCAAAAAAGAGCCAACAGATACCTAAACTAAAACATTGACATTTATCTGCTCCATGTTATTTAGCATGCTCTCCTTCACACTTTCTCACATGAATATTTCAGAATGCAAAGTGGACAACTCTCAACTCTTCTCACTGTTTGAATGCATTTCCATCTCTACCTTGACTCTACACTGTCTTTATGCTTTTCTAAAGAGTTCCAGGCCCAAGAGCCAGTGGGATATCAGCCAGCTCATTCCCTCTCAGCCTGCTTTTGCGAAGAAAGGAACAGCTGTGCTTTCCCTGCATGTCATAGCAGTGCTCCAGCTTTCTGGGTCAGGTGGATGAAAATAAGAAGGCAGCGGGTAGTTGCTATGATGTCTGGCTTGCAATTTCCCTTGATATCCGAAATCTTCATTTTCTACTATTTAGCATCCGGCCCAGCTGAATTCAACACATAATTGGCAGGTGTTGTGTAAAACTCATATTTGCATCACTTTCTAATAGTTCTGCATAAGTGCTGGGGACTCAACTGCTTTCACAATACAGCAACCATTCCAGTAACAAGATACAAAAATGTATGTAACATAAAGTGATCTCATCAGCAGTTTCTACACGAAGTGTGGTTATATCACATACGTTTTCACAATTTTGAAGACACTGAACCATTACTAATGCACTGACAGCTTATAAAACCAAGCTTTTTATGCAACAACAATAATTGCAATATGCAATACACTACCATTCAGAAGTTTGAGTTCAGTTCAAAAAAAAAAAAAAAAAAAAAATTATATATATATATATATATATATATATATATATATATATATATATATATATATATATATATATATATATATATATATATATATGATCCATGATAAAATAAATAAAAAATGGGCATCGCATAGTAAATGACTGTGCAATACACACTACCAGTATTTCAAGTAATTCTGAACACAACAAACTCACACAGAAACTTATGATTGAAAGAAATCATAGTATAAATCATAGTCTGAAGCTAAAAAAAAAGAAAAAGAAAGAAAAAAGATCATAAAAATACTCTTTTTTGTCTCTTTAATTCAAAATTTAAATTGTTACTTGCAGTTTCTTTGTAATTAAGTGTGAATATTAAAAGTGAAAATTGTCCTACAGCTACACCATTGTTTATTTTTGTTTTTGTTTTTTTTCTATTACATATTCTATTATTGGGATTAGGGCTAAACAATGAATCATATTTTAACTGTGATTTCTGTGATCATGATTTCTGTGATTTGTTAAGCGTAATTGTCTCCGATATGCTGGTTATTTATCTTGAAGGTGTTTAAATGTAATTTGGCATTTGCATTATTGCATTGGTAACAAGCCTCCACAAGCCTTCCTGGTTGAGTTGGTTGCCAGGTGTCAAGAGTTTAAACCCCCAGTCAGAGCTTTTTCAGAAATAAACACATTTTCTTCCCAGTGTTTTACTTTATCTTTCTGTATGACAAATGAAGAACTGAAGGTCTGAAAAATACTGGCAAATATGTAAGGGTACGTTTACACAACAAAGACTAAAAAAATGCAAACGTTTTCCTTTGTGTTTTGAAAAGTATCACACACAGTTTCAAAACACTGTCAAAATGATTCCCATTCACACGGATCCACGAAAATGACTGAAAACACTGCATTATGCATGTCAGGCCAGTAGTTGCCAATGTCACTTTGCGTGCCACATAGTTATGCATTCACGTAATACACACATGCACATGATGTCACAATTTTATAATAAAATTGCATGGCAATAGTAAGGATATTTATTGTATGTATTTATTTATTGCGTAAAATAATTGTGATTAGTGTTTAACCATTGACATGCAGCCCTAATTGGCATCTGAAGAAACGACCCTTATAAAACAAAAATATATTGCAGTATATTGGAAAATATCATGTAATATATTAGCCATATATTATTATATATATTTATTTTTTCCAATATATTGCAATATATTGAAAGTGGCAATCATTTGTATATTTTGCAATATATTATATAATATATGTATCATCGATATATTATTAAATGTATTCAAATATATAAAATATTAGAAAATAAAAAGGGAAAATAATATATTACAATATATCACAATATATTTTAAGAAATATATTGGTAAATATATTTTCCTTTCGTAAGGGGACCTTCAGGCCTTGAGATCTTCTCAGATTCCAAGAAGGGATAAAGCCCTGGGAGTTTGATCTAATTACTGTTGCTGGATGCTAATGCACATCGTCTAATGGTTCAGGACTTGTCTCATATAAGCTTACTCGGTTGACCAGACATTCAAATCCAAGATGCCATGGATCAAGGCGAGCTAAAATGTGCTAATGACCATAATTGAAGCCCTCTCTGAACTAAAGCAGGGTGGAGTGTATTTACTTGACTTCAGGCGGCATTTTAATTAGTAAAGTTGTTCCACATCTTGAGCCGCAGGTGGAGGGCCACAGGGATTGACTCTTTGGGATATCACTATGTTGATTAACAGCATTGCCGTTGGAGAGGATTGAGAGCACTGTAACACTAATGAATTAATGAAAAATGTATGTTTCTTATCTAACAGAGCAACCCGTGGCACCTCCAGTTGTCACTTTTGATACAAAGAACCGTCTTCTTCTTCAGTAACTTCTGTAGTTTCCCAAGGGCATCTGCTCTTGTTCGTGAATACAGTACAGGACGGCATCCATCTCAGGAAGATGGTGTGCTATCAGCTGGCCACAGACGATGCGCAGATGCATGCTGCACAAAGGGAACAGTTTCCATAGAGGAGGAGGAAATATTGAGACACCTGGATAATGGAGGAAAGAGAAAAGAATGAACAAATTTACAGAGTCTCCTCTTTTCCAGCTGAGGCCACGGTAACCAATAAAGCGTCATCTGCTATCAGAGGAAACTGGGATTTTTATGTGGTTTATCAGCAAGACTCACACAGGCCTCTGCAACACTAATAATAACTAGAGCTGTCAGCGTAACATGTTTATTTAGTGTGATTCATTAGAAGGAAAATAATGTGATAAAATAATTAGTCATGCCCATGAGACACTGATACAAGAACATCTCTTAAATTAACTTTACAGTATTTTTCTTCCCCATTGGCAAATTGTTTTATTATTATTATTATTATTATTATTATTATTATTATAAGCATAAATCTAACAGCATTTAATGTGTTTTATACTTAAAATAAGTTTATATCTAGCAATTCTAAATTTAGCAATTCTGAGTTTATGTAATTTATAATATTAATATTTGGTATTTTATTTTATTTTATTTTATTATGGGCTTTAGAATCAATATTTAGTTTATTTTTGGTTTTCAGCAAACACACACACACACACATATATATTTCACTTCATAATGTCTATTAATTCTTTTTTTTTTTTTTTTTTTTTTTTTTTCATTTGGATCATTATTCCTCTTTCCTCTTTGTGCTTTAAAAAAAGTAATCCTGGCCTAGAATATCGGTGTGACATGCTTATTCCAGTCACCCTCTGTCTAACTGAAGTGAATCAAATCAGAGAAAAGAGGGAGAGAGATGAAGATGTGTGACAGACTGAAAACGTCAAAGACAAAGATGAGAAAGATTGTGAAGATGTGAATGTGTTTCAGCACACAAACATCAGTACCCTGGGTTCTCTGTCTTGGCTGGAGCGAGTAAAGCGAAGAGGGGCAGAGGACTTTTCTGGAACTTTCTCTGAGGATTAGGAGCTCATGAAGGGAAGTTCTCTCTGTTCTCGCCTGTATTTAGGACATCTCTCCAGTTTTCCATTTGCTATAGACTGGATCAGACTGATCTCATTTCAGTTCTTAGCAGAGTTAGCTGTGATATATGTTTGCTGAGAAATATGTGAGTGTCTAATCAGTGTCCAGAACAACCAATGACATCAGTGTAAAGGCTTGAACTCTTTCAGATCCCTTCTGCATGGCAAGCATTTTTAACATGAAATGTCAATTTTATTTTCGTAAATCACTACCATATTGACCAATCCCCACATGCACAATTTACTTATCAAAAAACTGCTTGTGGTTACATTTTAAATACTGTTTATGAATGTAAAATAATACTAATAATAATAATACTAATAATAATAATAATAATAATAATAATAATAATAGACATATATGAACTTGTTACATATTGACCAGGCTAAATAAATGTTTTTATTTATTTATTTATTTATTTATTTTATTTATTTTTTAAGTTATGAGTTTATTGGCAACTGTTCAAAGTGAAAAATGGTAAAAATGTGTCAGTACCGAAGATAAACTTTGTCTCTGGCTAATGCATGTTTTCAGTTTGAATTGATTTAACCCATGTGCTGTGCAATGACACTGACAATTAACCAGTTCCAAAAATGCCCACAAATGCCCACAAACCCCACAAATGTAATAATGTATAACAATGTACTAAAAATATTTGGGAAGTTGCTATAACCTGTGTAAGCAAAGTCTTTACATTTTAGTCCAATAATGCAACAATATTAAATTAAAAATCAGTTTCATAGTAATAATAATAACAATAATAATAATAATAATAAGAAGAAGAAGAAAATACTCTCATCCTCTCCCAGACTACATGAGGGTTAAAAAAGACAACTTAATATTGAAAATATAGCTAAAAATTGTATATCTGCATTTTTGGGTTAATGTTTTGGGCTAAAAAACAGAGAGAAAATGAAATATTCAAAAATGGATATGGCTTATTTCCCATCGTTTCATTCTCATTCGCACTACTTGCATGCAGATTTTGTGTAATTTCCGAAAGTGGAAGTGTATGATTTCGCACATTTATATGGAAATGATATTCCTCCCACCCTGTAAATCACACACTGACACAAATGATGCTTGCTTAAGGGAATCCTGCGGGAATGCCAAGAACACTGAAGCACACTGTGACTCGAGCTCAGATGATCAGCGGCTGCTTTATTTCAACCTATTCTTTCTGTGCTTAATGTAAAAAAAATATGCATTTTAATTCATTTTTAAATTAACCTTTTTCTTTATCCTTTCTTATTCCATTGTCATTCACACTGTAAAAAAATTTTTCTCTTACATAAACTAAAATGTGCTTTATGTAGTAACTAAATTGTATTTTTTTATATAAATTTAAATCAAAAATATGATTTAATATGAATAATCAACCCGACTACATTACATCATTACATAAGCTTCTTGAGTTCATTTGAAATATCTTATGATCATAATGAAGGATTTAAAATATGACCTTTATGTGGCCATATCTTATTTTCTCTAGCATGCATATGTGAAAATCCTCAATTTACCATTGTGTATAAAATGTAAACTTGCTTAAGAAACATTACATTTGGATGAACTGCATGTATGCATAATTTTGTCCGTAGGAGTGTGTTTATGGAGTTGTTTGTTGTTTAATCATTAATATTTGAAAACACATAGAAGCTGTGTGTTAATCTAATAGTGTCTTGACAAGAAACGCGATGAGTGCATTTGCATACCATACTGACCGTACGACAGATCAAACAAGACGCGGCGGTACTTTGTGATTAAGATTATAATCATTTGTTTTGCTTTGCCTTTCTTGTCATCACAGCTCCAGGTGACAGCTTAAGTGGAAGATGCACTGACGACTGAGGACAGGAATCCAAAGAGCTATATTATTATGCCATAAATAACAGTTTTATGGTCCTGTAATCAAATTCCACTCCAGTCTTGGCATTTCTAAATGAGGCTTTATGACATCTTACAGTGTGACATGAAGTCATTTAGAGGTATTATCATTTAATTTAGATGGAGATTTATCTAAACTGGATGTAAAAGTATGATTTAAGTGTTGTGCACTACATAATATAAGGCTATTTTTTTAATGATATGGTGTTTGCAGAGAAATAAAACTCGCTGTGAGGACATTGTTTTGTAGCTGGGCAGATACAATTCATTCATTCTCTGTCAACCTCTAGATAAAATAAGCGCGTAATCATATACTTCTTCTAAAGAAACATGAGAGAAGGGAAATGGTGGAGATTATTCACTGCCGGTGTGAGTGACTGTACTGAGCTAAGCTTCAGATCAAATAGATGCTCTCCATTAAGCCCATGGTGGTGGCTGTAAAATATTTCCATATGAAAAGGAAAGGAAGGTCATTTCTCCTTTCTGTTGGGACAGTCACACACCTCTTCTGAAAAAGAAAGAACCAGCTATAGATGACCGGCCAATGACGTAAACTCTTATGCATAACTCTTATAATAGGCTAACACACGTAGATTATGCCATCAAGGTCAAGAGCTATTTAAGAACATTCCTTTATGAATCTATGAACAGGAGAGTTGAGAGGCTTTAGCTCTCCAGATATTAAACTCTGATTCTCTCGTGGTTTGGACAAGCTGGTTACACCATCAGAGCTGGGGAAGATACAAGCAAACCCATTTAAAGTAGTTGAATTAACATCAAGCTGCTCTTTTGAAAAAGTAGTGATGTACTCAAGCTGCTAAAGAAATGTAGCTAATTAGGTTTGATTGATTTAAAGGAGAAATAGTTCCATGAAATCAAAATTGATTTATTTGACTTTCCAAAACGAAAGATCATATTTTAAAGAATGTTTTATTTGTTTTTGACCATGCAATGAAAGTTAAAGTGTCCAAAACAACACTGGACTTTTCTTATTGTTTGTATATATTTACATTATTCTTGTATTATTTTTGTGTTCCACTGAAGAAAGAAAGCAAAACAGGGTCAGAATGGCATGAGGGTGAGTAAATGATTAAATAATTTTATTTTTTTGATTAAACTATTCTTTTAAGGGGGCAATATCATATTAAATAAAAGTGAGTAAGGCTATATTTATTTTTAAAATTATTAAATTTGAACAAAAACACTAACAAAACTATTAAAAATAATAATGTGATGCCAATTAAAAATGGAAGCTACCGGAGAAGCTACACTGCTTTGTAAACATCTAAGCCCCTGAACAATCTAGTAATGTTGCTTTTCTAGTTCATCGCTCCCCAACACTATACATGATCAAAATGTTCTTTGCTAGTTGCTTGATCTTGTACTTGTGCACCTCCAAAAGTCCTCATATTTCAGATGTTATCTTGGAAACCGGGTGTTAATAAGGACATGTCTGCATAGCATATAACACATCTGCTTTCTTTACGAGTGCAGAGTATACATTAACATTTCACAGCTTTTTAACCTGAGCCCTTCCTCTCCATGTAAGTGAACTCTACGGGATTAAAGACAGAGAATAAAGACAAATGTTTGCCACAAATATGGCTCAGGATGATCATGAGGAGTAATCTCTCTGCTCTCAGCACTGCATGTGGACCAGAGTGAGCGATCGCTCTCACTTAAGTCAAGATTTCATTACTGGGTCATCCATCTCTTTCTCCGTCCCATCAAGAGAGAGATTTCATCTCCTAATGTGACTCTCTCGCTGAGGAAAGCACAGAGAGAAGACAGATATCAGTCAAACTCATCATCATGGGCTTCCACTGTTATGATGAGAGTTTCTGTCTTTACTATGGGGTCGGCCTTCTCTTTGAGACTTGGATTAAAGCACTTCAATTTTTTTTAAGTATGCATTTTAAACTTTTTGAAAAATAATAATTTGACACAATGGACTTTCAGGGAGGAGGCAGAAATCTCTAATTTTTCAAGTAAGTAATAGTTCATTAAAAACTCTTAATTAAAAAAAAAACTGGGCAACTCTAAAACTTGTTTTTCAGGTCCGCAGGTTTAAGCGACCACAAGAATGTGATATTTAGCCCCTAAATTTTTTTTTATTAAAGTATTAATTAAGTATTTTAGCCCCGGAGTGTGATTTTTACTATTGGAACCCCCTAAAAACACGACTGGGCTAGTTTTAAATAGCAATTGGGTGGGTATTGTTGTGAAAATCTGGCAACCCTGCCCTCAGGTCATCCAAGATGTAGATAAGTTTGACAGAAATTTAGCATTGCATGACTCATTTGCATTTTATATGTCCTGATGGTGAGTAAACTTTCAGCAAATTTTCATTTTCAGGTGAACTATTCCTTTAAAAATATATTTATGGTTTGAAGATGAACAAAAGTCTTATGGTTTTGCAACAAAATAGGATGGAAGAATTTATTTAATTTAAAGTTTGTTGTTCTTCATTTATATGTTTTAATAGTTTAAGTACGAACAATAATATCAGTTTATTTTATTGTAATTGTTTTATGTATCAGGGTGGATTATACAGTTATAACTAATTTTATATTTATATTATATAACAAATATTTATTCTATTATTTTTTTAAAAGAATAATGTATCAATGGAAATGTTCTTCTTTTCTCAGGCAGTGCAGTCAAACATATTTTAGTTAAGCTGCTTTCATTTCCCCTGACAGACAGTGAGACATTTTGAGCTTTCAGGAACGACTGGTGGTTATCCTGATGTTTCCCAGCTCTGCTGAATGGTCGGTCAGCTCTCATACCCAGCATGCGTCCTTTCAAAAGCTCCAACAAGGGTTTGTGGGGACAATGCAAAGATTTCTGCAGAAAAACATCTCTGAGCAAAGACAGCCGATATCATGGCTTCACGGAGGTGTTTGGCTGGTCTGGATGTGGCTGGGAGCCAGAAATGTCAAGATGTTCTCGTCTCTCCTCCGTTCCTAACTTGTTGTTGAAGCTGTGTGTAAGCATTATTCTTTTCTTCTGACAGACTTCTTTGTGGGAAACAACAGGACTGCATTCCAATTAGTTTTCAAAAGCAGCCACACATTTAAAAGATAATTTGTGGCTCTGTATTATGGTGTGAGAAACCTTTAAAGCATGATGATTTTCTAGTAAAAACGATGTTCAATACCCAGGTTCGTTTTCAAAAGCTTTCCCAGTTTCAATGACCATCAGCTTTGCTCTTATCTTTACAGAAACAGCCGCTTGGGATGAAAAAGGTCTGTTTCGTTTACTTATATTGTTAATGCTGTCTATCCTAAGGACTGTAAAGTTTACAGATTCTAATTGTACAGTTTTAGTACAAGACAAGAGTGTTAGATTTTCTCTTCATAAGATATGTCTAGTTATTAATAAAGTAATGATTTTTTTACATTTACAATGATGAATGAACTAAATTCGGTGGAGCATTGGAAGGCCAATATGTATCCAGAGTCTTTCACAGCCACATGATATTTTACATCTGCAAAATCTTCAACAAATGTAGATAATTGAAGTTCTATAGACATATGAGATGGCAGTGTTTCATTATAATGATAATAATAAAGCAGTGGTCTAGTTGCCGGATAAAGTGTCCACCTGACAGAAATGGATAATAATGGATAATAATGCTAAAATAATCTTCTAATCGGTTTCATGTAGAAATATAATCAACCCTTTCTTCCTCTAATGAAAGGACATCAGCAAGATCGGCAGCGGGCTCTCAAAGAGCTTCAGTAAATGTAGCTCAGAATGAAATGGACTGATTTTAAGTGTGTCTTTTTTGCGTTTTTCATCCTCTTTTAGAGGTCCTTACATGCTCCCAGCACACTGAACTGAACTGTTCAGGTCTAAATTTACAATAGGAACTGCTCATTAAAAATAAATGTGCACATCACAACACAACGCACTAGAAAAATACAAGTTCAAAGATTCAGTAGAAAATGCTTTTCTGCAACATCAAATGCTAAACTTTCTTAAAGGAATAGTTTGCTTACAAACAAAACTCTTGGAAATAAAGCAATATAAAAGTTGTGAATACTATACGCGTACAATATATACAAGTCTTCTGAGGTCGTATGAAAGCTTTGTGTGAGGAGAAGTTATTATTCCCAAACATGCTGTGCACCTTCAGAAGCATTGTAGTATACCACTCAGTCATTTTGACTGCATTTATGGTTCTGTTATTTTATTGTTATTATTATTATTTATTTTATTTTTGTTTGGAAACAAGGATTCTGTTGTGTGGAAAACAGATTAAAAAAAAAATTACAGCAGGTTTATTAAATAATGAGAGATTTTATATTTTTGGGAGAAGTATTCATTTAAAACTTTCAATCTTCTGCAAACTGTATTGGAAAATGCACACTGATTTCTGATTATTATCATCGCACACCGTGATCAAAACAGAGTTTATCACATAATTAATTAGGCCGTTCAATGCCTGTGATGGAATTTAGTAGATTTTTGAGAGCTGATGCGATGTGGGTTAAAATGTGGAGTAAAAAATAAATGTTGTATCCCTTGACACCACGTGCAGGACATGATAATTGGGCAGGTTTGAAAGCCCATTTATGTCTGGAGACGTGAAAAGAATGAAGCTGATGTCAGGAAGATGTCAGGCATGTTTGTGGAGGTATTAAGGTAAACAACACTAATGGGCAGGAGTCCTGAAAGCTGGCTGAGAATCAAGTCTTGCCTCTGAGTTTGGAGAGATCAGTTTTCTGTGCATCCGGAGTAGTTCAAACAAATCCTTTAAGGTATATTTTCTGATTCATGTGTGGTGATGTGAGTGCTTCTTGCGGATACTTCAGTCCCACATCACAATTGTGAAAAGAACAGGTAAACATGTCAGTGTTGCCAGATCTCGCTAGAAATACAAACACCTTTCTGACAAAATAAGCCTAAATGAGAGACACCAGGATCTGGGAAAGCGGCTCAAACAGTAGGTAGGGATATCGGAAAACTGTTATTAGTGGTCTGTCATATTTTATTGAGCTATGGGGGCCAAAAACAAAAACACTACTGTAATCTTGTTCGTTTTTTTTCTCTTTTTTTAAATTTTTTTATCCATGCATAGAAGTAGATTTTATACAAAATGTGTTATATATTGTCTTTTTAAGGCAAACAAGATTTTTTTTTTTTTTTTTAATTATTTATATTTAATCATGGCACTATCAATGCAACAAACGAATTATTATTATTATTATTTAATTATTATTATTATTATTATTATTATTATTATTTTATCTAAATAGCAGTTATCCTTCAATCTAAATATTCATGATGCATTGGTATTACATCTTTATTGGATTTGGTCACAGTAAACTGGTTGATGAAAAAAATATGTTATTAAATTCAATCCAAAACTGTATTAATAAATTATCATTTATATTATTTATTCCTGTAGAAAGGTCTAAAAAGCTTTGGAATGGTAACATTCACAATGACATACGCATATTGGAACCGAGAGCTTTATGCTGGTTCTCTTTATGACAAATCTATTGCAATTAGCAGCATGTCATCACTGGCCAGTTATATGTTGCAATTAGTAGTTCTTTACCCCCGATGCTTTATTTATAATGGATTCTTGTGAGCATTCTGGATTAATTCCCCTGGCTGTCAACATACCCCAAAGATTTGTTTAATTAAATGTTTACTATAAATAACTGAGTCAATGGAAACCAATTAATTCAGTGCTCAACAACACTGTGTGTCCATTGAGGAGTTTAAAATAGGAAGTGGTTTACATGCAGATTATGCAATGGTTTCACATGTGTTTATCAATCTTATTTTCTTTCTTTTTTTAAGGGAATGATTTTTTTAAGACCATCATATATTACAAAGACAAATTTAGGTCATTTGATGTTATAATGTCAGGCAATTATTTATATTTTTCAAACATACATCAAGTCTTGTTTGTGAGAGATATTACCTCTAGTAAGGGCTATTGATTTCGTTCTTGCTCGTATCTGAATGTAGGACAGCGACGCATGTGAGCTAGCCCCCTCAGGACAGTCATTAGTAAAATGACTGACTGATGTTGGACTGATAGAGGCAAACTACTGGGATGCCTGTTCTTGTCACACCTCATGTTATAACCAGGAGCGTTTTTAAAAGAATGTGCATCATAACTCTCCCTTCAGACTATTACAAATCCACCTGCCTTCTTTTGGTTTAAGAAATATTTTAATGTGCCAAAATTAGCTGTTTCATACTCATAATGTATCTCAAATAAGAGCACACATTAAAGTAATATCATTGCTTTAATGCTTTACTACTATTCTTTTAGTTGTCAGAAATGTGTTTGTGAACTTATATGAATATGAGTTAAAGTGGTCTTAAACAGGTTTATTTGCTTAAAACTATTTAAGCTATTTTTTCAGCAAGAATGAACAAAGTATCTACATTTTAATAATTTTTAAGATGTTTTTATATTCATATATTTGCCTTACAATTGCTCTCGAACACAGTCACAGTATAAGCATATGTTATTCACATTAAACTAGAGTTTAACTAGAGTTAAAATTATATCATAAACATGCCCATGGCAGAAGAAAAATACTGGATGTCCAAAAAATGTTTGTTATATTTTAAAATCGATGTTTTGTTGAACATTTCTTCAGAACAAGCTGATAGCCAGAGAGAGAACTATGAGCATGGATTTAAAATTGAAAATTGAATCATGACACCAAATAGTTTTTCCTGCCTCCACTGCATTTTTATCACAATATCTCAAAACATGCTGCCTATAATTTACCATGTTGTTTCCATCTCTCACCAGTTATGCCATCAGTCAAAGTCAGCCTTTTTGGAAGACTGCTACACTGCTACAAACCGCTGCAGTGTTAGAAAGCATAACAATCTCTTACTGAAGTCTTTTCAAATTGCATTATAATTATTGTGCACAAAGTTTTCCATGGAGTTTAGCATTGTTTTCATCAGTCAGACTCCCATCTCGTCTCCAAGGAAATCTCTTTCCAGGATGTGAAGGAATCACACTGCAAGACTGAACAAATGAACTTGGAAGTATTTCCACAAATATATTATGAATGTTATTTTTTGTAGAGGTAAAGCTCTCCCTCTTCCACTTAAAAGCTTGAAAATGTGTTAACTGCAAGGGGTCTGTAAGTATTTTATACTTAAATAAGGACTTAAAACGACAACAAGAAGAAAACAATTGAAACAGTAAGCAAGCAAAGATGGAATAAACCTCATATTTTCAGGTTACTTCAACTGAGATCATATGCGTTAAGCAAAAAACATTTGCTTATGATGAGGTTCAAATCCTAAGTCTAGCAAATTTGAAATACTTGTGTTTCTTTCCTGCTCATTTGCAAACAACTCTGGAATATGCAAAAACTGAAGGCCACAGAATTGCTCATAAATGCTAGCTTGGCGTTTCCCATAATTCTCACTCATTGTGTTCTGTCACTGGGTTTTAATAGACTCACAGTATGTGAGCACCATTTGCTAGTCTCTTTCCAGTGCTTCACTCCCAGGAGTGAATCTCCATTGATTTAATAGGCACTGGGAATCATTAGCGCTCTACTGCTTCACCATTCACTGAGCATGAGGAACACTCGCCTACCTGTAAATAAAGGTGAGGCAGGTGAATGCAGAAACCTGCAGAAAGTTTAATAAATGCGCAGTTTCTGTTAGCAGAACCTTTGCACTTAAAGGGTCGACAACACAGCAATTAAAAAGCCCTAGCTGTGAAATGTCTGAGATGGTGCTAACATGGTGCATCTGCTCTGTGGCAATATTGAAGCTTGCTCCATCATGACAGGAGACGCATGCTAAACTGAATACAAAAAATGACTGCACTCAAGCACAGCAGTATGCCACAGGCTGGATCTCATGGGAGAATGACTTGCTAATCTTTTCCAAACCGAGATGTTGCTCTGGGATATGTTGGGTGATGTACAGGTACAAAGTATGACGTTTTGAAAGCTAAACGTTTAATGGGGGATAATTATCTGTGTTAATATTATTCTACATAATATAATATTATTCTTTTACAGCTCATGATGAATGGTTCTGTTTTAAAGTGAAGGTACGAGGAACAAGTCTTAAGTAAGTGACTGAATAAATATTAGAGCTCAATTAATGTTATGAGCTTATTCTGAGATTTGTGTCCTCCATCAGCATTGAATGCATTGTACTGAACTGAGAGAAATGTACAAATTTATGCAGGGAGCAAGAAGTGAATACGTTTGGAGACAAAATATCAGGAGAAAAGCCTTCACAGATGTGTTTATTCTGGCTCAAACTTGACTACACCAGCTTATATATTTATGAGTGTACGAAATATTTTGTGCTTCTTTAAAGGGCACAGAAAACGTTATAATAACTTTGTATGTAACTTTATAGTAAGAATTTGGTGCTTGAAATTTTGAACTAGCTTTTCGTGTGAAATGACTCAAATTAGGTGAATATAGCAGTGAAGCGAATATATAAAACCTCCCCAAAAGTGGTGTTTTAGACTTTTATTTTACACTTGTAATCATGTTTACCACACTTGTAATTCAACTTTAAAAAAAAAATAAAGAACTTTACTTTACTTTACTTAAAATACTTACATTTAAACACCACATCTCCCCTTGTGTGTAGATCTGCCGCCGCCATTTTTTTCAAATAAACAACGGTTATTTATGGCGACGCAAAGAATTGTGGGTTATCTGTAGCAGCGAAGGATACACCCAAAGTCCTTTCAGGCAAGTCATGCCACTCGGTCGCCATCTTGGCAACGCCTCCGGGCAGCTATTTCAGAATAACAAGACCAGCTCCTATCTAAATGAATGGGCAGAGAGTCAGAACTGCAGTTTCACTGGTCACCGGGACATAAATACAGTATATATAGAAACAGCAGTGAAATATGATAAAAATGCTGAAAATTTTTGATGACTTTGCCCCAAAATAAGGTTTAAAATGCCTTTTTCCCCACAGGTTATACCTTTATTCTGCAAGCGCAAGTGTTCCTCAACTGTGCGCATACGTCAGTGGAACCAGACGATAGGCTTAAATGTCTCCCGGCTTGACTGTTGATTGGCTTTCCAGCGGGAGGGGCGGGACATGTGCACACAACCGCCATCTTTGCCGTTACGGGTTTCCTTATATAGTTGTATTGAGGACTGAGGAAGTGGCATGTCTCTTATAAACTCTGATACACCTCATGTATCCTTCGAATTCCTGTGAAAAAAGCTCACATTCGAAGGTCTCATTCGGAGTGTGCTACTTGCTTTTCTGAAATGAACCTCGATGACGTATGCAGCCTTCGAATGCGACCTTCGGAGAGCGCAGCCTTTTAAATGAGACAGCAATAGTAACACATGAAATGGGTTGCAATAGTCATTTTATGTTGTTATTTTATCTAAATTCCAGCAGGATCAGTCTTTACTAGGCACTGTTTACACCATGAAACTGGTTTAGCTGGCTAGTCAGGTCAATTTCAGTTTAGTTTGCACCAAATCTGGCTTTTAGTGACACATCTCTGACACAATAAAGTCACACCCTAAGTAACTCTTGTTCCGCCACGCGTGAGCGCCAAAAGTTACGCACTGCAGCTTTTTACTCGATATTAATTGCATTCAAAATAAAAGTTTTGTTTAAACAACATATACATATGTACTGTGTGTATTTATCATGTATATATAAATACACACACATACAGTATATATTTTGAAAATATTTACATGTATATTTATTTATATTTTTATATTCTTATATTTTATATTATATATGTATATTTGATATATAAATATTTTTTTAATATATACATGCATATGTTTGTATTTATATATATACATGATAAATATACAAAGCATGCACACATATATTATGTAAACGAAAACCTTTATTTTGGATGTAATCGTGATTAATTGTTTCACAGCACTAAAATAAATATTAAATAATCTGGCTCTTAATGATGATTATTATAAATATTTTATGTGATTTATAGAATTATTATGCCCTTAACTATTCACACCAGCCATATTAGTTTAATAATAATTATTAAGCTTTTATTTTAAATTCATATAAATATATAAAGATAATACAGTATGTAATATAAATAAGCTTTAGAAGCAACGCCCTTAAACATATGAAGTTAGATTTTTGAGTCTCTTTATACCTATAAATATAACCAACTGTATAAACTCACTTCAAAACTTCTACTTGCACTGATATGGCAAGATGTTTTCTTTAAGTTCTTTCATGTATAAATCTTTTCATCTTGCTTTGTAAATGTGTTCAAATTCTTCATATCGTTTCATCTTTGGCAGTGAATTGCACTCTCTGGTGAGAAGTTAATCACAGTTTCAAGACAGGTGACTTTACTGATGTCACACTTTAATGCACGCGCTTCATAAACTCAGGATCAAAGCCTCAGTGAACAGAGAAAATTGAAGATCGGTGTCACTGTACTAACAAATCTGGACTGGATTGGTCTGGTTTTGTCATAAACAAGGTCTTAGTGTTTTTATAAAATGTTACCTTTCTGTATGTGCTTTCTCTCTCCCCCACTGAATCACAGAGAACTTTTAATAAATTAACTACCAAGATGATTAATTATGAGGAGATTATTAGTGTTTGTGAATGGTGGGTCTGCCATTTCAAGAGACTGAAACATCATTGTAACAAGTTGATACATTAAGACATGTTGCTAGCACAGCATTAACACCAGTTGGTAATTCAAGAGTAGACCATTTCAAAAGGCAACCTCATGGCGAGTATTTAATGCCTTTAGCTTTTCTATCACTTTGTGAGTTTGATTTCCTCTTTCAGGCAGTTGGTGGCAGCAAAGGAAGCCCCCATGATCCTGTCAGCTTTCATTTAGGAGCCGGTGACAACAGCCTTACTGTGTTAAATCACTGTGTCGCGTGGTATTACTGGGTGAACGCTAGCTGAGCTTGTGGAGTCCTGACTGAGTAAGCCTGCTGATAAAATCACTTTCTGTGTTCGCACTGGTGTCTGCAGGCTCCAGATAGGGGCTCAGACGCCCGGTGCAATCCAAATACAACAGGAATGAGCAATTAATTGCAGGGGTTAAAGTGTGTCAGCAGCAGCACAGCGTTAATGTAAGCTGATGTAAGCCTCGTTATTACTACAGTTTTTAGCTTGCACAAGCTGTGTGGTTTCACTTTTTTTCCTGCAAGCATATTTCTGCCTTTTTTCTTATCTTTCGGCATTAACATGTTTAATCAACAAGCCCCGGAGAACAAATGATAACCCCAAATGAATGGAAGTCAGCAAAGCTCTGCAAACCAAATAGATCTCTCTGGTTCATTTCTTTTGAAAATGAAAAGCGATATCAAAGAGTAATAAACTGCTGTGTCAGAATATTTGCCTGCTGTAATTTTAAAAACTCAAAGGGAAAAGCCTCGCAATATTCAACAAGTCTTGTTTAAATGAGTCTATTAATAAAGACTTTGTTAAAAGGGCAGGTTATATGGTATTTTTTAGCTCTTTAATTCAAATGTGCTTGTGTTGTAACTTGTTTCTGTAGACTTTCTGAAAAAAGCTCTATTCATTAGAACTTAAGATAATGATAGAGATAGAAGTCTCACCACAGTACACACCACACCACAGCTATAACAATAAAGGCACAAAGAAACAAAATAATTGGAATCACATTCAGAACTAAGCTGATAAAAAAATAAAAAAAAATAAATCTGATATAACAAGCGAGAGATTTTAAAGCGGCAGACGAGTGTGCATTTATAATAAACAGACAATATCATCCACTGGTGTGGACGCTAATATAGTTATCTTTATAGTTATCCTTGTTGGTGTGAACGGGTCTAAACAGGAAGGAAATAATGGTTTTGATGCTTGGAATGTAACTGGGTTAGTTTTGGTCATGATTGGGCTAGTTTTGAATACCGATTGGGCTGGTTTTGTTACGCAGATGAATGATGCATTTATATGGTGCCTTATTGTTGTACACCCAAAGTGCTTTACAATCATGTGGGGGTCTCTCCTCAACCACCACCAGTGTGCAGCATCAGCTTGGATTATGATTGTGAACGCAGTTGGGCTGCTTTTGTTACACAGACCTGGCAACCCTGCTGCTGTTGTTACTTCTGTATTACTCTGACCACTGTAAATCACATCTATAGACTTAATTAGATGACGTTTGCTGTTCTTCTTACCGTTTGACATCAGATTAATTACTATGATAGAGTCTTTACCTGCTGTACCAGTTTAATGTAGTTTATGATAAGCCAGGGGACACTGCCGAAATGCAGCTGTCCTTAAATGTGTCCGACAGCCTCAGGAATACAAAAGTCATAACATGTTCTCTGGCCTCAGGCATTGTATGGAACCTATACTTATGAAAACGACGTTTTTGACAATGAAGGAAATTGCAGTCATACGAGGCGTTTGGACAGGGTTCAACTCAATTTTAAAAAGTGAAGGTGTCCTAAATCATGTTAAGATAAAGTTGTCAGACTCCAGAATGCCCAAGGTCACCCAAGCACCCAGACAGTGAGGAAACTCGGTCATCTGAAAATCAGAAATGTTAGAAATGTTGTCCTTAATACTGCCCTTAAATTGGATGTATTGTTATGTTTTTTGAAAGCTTTTACCATATAAATATATGTACGGAGGATGAGTTTCCTAAAGGAATAGTTCACCCAAAAATGAAAATTCATTATTATTCCAAAAGTACCATTAAAGTAGCAGTATAAAAGAAGTTGAAATAGACAGTAATGACAGAATTCTCCTTTCTGAGTGAACTCTTCCCTTATAATTAAATTAACATGGCAGTCTTGCACTATTGAAACAAAGTTCAAAGCACTTTGGATCTGCAGGGAACCCCAAGGGATGAGCCTAATCACAAAATATGTCACATCTCTTCTTCTTAGTCTTTGTATAAAACACAGTTTGCAGTATTTGCACAAGGATAATAATACCCTTCAGTAGGGCAGATGGGAGATCATTCCGACCTATCAGCCTTGATTTTTCCACATATTTCTGACACGCTTGACTGGAAATACAAACAATTAAGCTGATAAAATGTGCTCCACCTAAACTGTCTGCAAAGCTCAAACAAGTTCCTAATTAACTGTTTTGGGAGGTCAGCAAACAGTTATTGTTCAATTTACATACGGAAAGAGCTCCAGTCAGGTTTGTGTTGAGTTGGCTGGTTTATAGCCCTGGAAAGGGCACTGGGGGAATGAACGCAGAGCATCGGTATTTGTTATGTCCTAAATAATTCAACAAGACTATTCCAGGGCTTTTTGTCAGCAGTAATTCCTTGTGCAGTCTACTGTGACAAAACATTTTTGTATACATGTCACATGCATCATTATAGAGAACAGAACAATGTTACGATCTTACAAATGTTATATTTAATGTAATGTAATGAAAAATGAGATTTTTGTGTAATGTAATTAGTTGACAAATAACAAAATGTCATAAATAAAGCATGAGTTTATGATTATTATTAAGATATCTAATATAAATGATATTTTCATTGAAAATGTTTTTAATAATAAATATTTTATAAATGTATATATTTTAGATAAATTAAACATTCATGCAAAGGTGTATGTACACTTTTGACCTCAACTGTACAGGTGCATCTCAGTAAATTAGAATTGTGTGGGTTTTTGTTAAATATGAGCCAAAATCATCACAATTAAAAGAGCCAAAGACTTAATTCAGTCTGTGTGCATTGAATTTATTTAATACACGAGTTTCACAATTTGAGTTGAATAAATGAACTTTTCCATGACATACTAATTTATTGAGATGCACCTGTATATATTCTGATCAATATATGATTATGCAATAAAACTGTGCAAGCCAAAACACATATACACACCTTCTAAATTAAAACACACCTTAAGGTGTGTTTGGCACTGGCACACAAGCCCTTACTAGCCGCAAAGTATGTCAGGCATGAAATTCAGTTGTTTTACCGTGATGTTTGGTGCACTGTAAAAATTAAGTAAATAAACCCTCAAGCACTAGCCAGAAGAATAAGCATTTTTGAAACTAGTAACACTTTCTGAATCAATGTCTTCACTGTAAACCACTGTTATGACATCTACAGTAAGTGTCTCAATAATGTGCTGCCTTATACTGCATGCATGCTTTAATTTGAAGGTGATGTCATGTGCCTGTTATTGTTGCTCTTGCTGTGACGAATCATCGCTTGCTTTCTCTCCCCCGTAGAAAGCCATCTCATCAACACAATGTAATCACAAACATCAATCTCGTCTTGCTCCTCCTGAACACTAGTGAGATGTCTCGACCAAAACATAATACAAAAGCATTGTTCCAAAACATACAGTAGAGAGCTGCCAGCCTAGACAGAGCTGCCGATGGCTAGGATGCAGTCCTTGAAAAGGTATGTAGGCAATAACAGTGTGCACAACAGCATTGGTGCATTTATTCATTGACAGGATAAAGATGTATTCTGACTTTTTCTGGTTTAATGCAGAGATCATAACTCGGGATTTTAGCCAGAGCATCTGCTTTCCAATTGTTTATTCTGCTGAGATTCTAAAGTTTAAAAGGCCTGTTCTCATTACTCCCATGACTCAGTTTGAGCTGCGTATAAATAGTTCCGTGAAAAAAGTGTTATTAATTTTTCATGAACATGGAAAAGTAGGGCTGAATATCAATACAGCTAATGAAATCAGAGTAAAGGGGTAGAAGATAAAAGAAAAGATGGTCACCGGAGAGAGAAGAAAATGGAGGAGCAGCAGCACATGATACTTGTCTTCTGCTGGACAAAAGTATGATGTGATGATTAACTGAGTTCTAAAAATTTAAATTCGATGACCTTCAGGCTGTCGAAGATGTAGATGAATTTGTTTCTTCATCAGAACAGATTTGGAGAGATTTAGCATTACATCACTTGCTCACCAATGGATCCTCTGCAGTGAATGGGTGCCGTCAGAATGAGAGTCCAAACAGCTCATGAAAACATCACAATAATCCACACCACTCCAGTCCATCAGTTAATGTCTTGTAAAGCGAAAGCTGTGTGTTTGTGATAAACAAATCAATCATTACGTATTTTTTTTAAAACATTGCTTCTGTCCAAAATAAAAGTTCTCTATCCATAATATTTATTTATCTAGTGGAAAAATTTGTCTCGTCTGAATCAGGAGAGAAATATTTACAGATCAAGCACTATTTACAAACGAAAAGAGGTGATGGACTTTTTCACTGGAGGAAGCGTTATTATGGATTATGGAAGTGTTTTAATGCTGTATCTGTTGTGTGAATTTATTATGGATTATAGTCCAGCTGATTTGACTCTCATTCTGACGGCACCCATGCACTACATAGGATCCACTGCATGGCAAGCAAGTGATATAATGATACATTTCTCAAAATCTATTCCAGTGAAAAAAATTATGAGCTCTAAATCTACATGCTGGATGGCCTCAGGGTTTGATTTTTGGTTCACACAGAAAATTAACATTCTGTCAACATTTACTCACCAATCCAAACCTGCATGATTTAGTTTTATGTTTTCCCAATAAGTTAGTCTGGAGTAGCTGTCTTAAAACAAGTGAGCTCATGGATCACCAATAAATCAAAATTTTTATTTCTCTACAGAATTAAATCTTTTGACTGAGCATCTGATCTTACATGAATTACAGAAACAATATTCCAAGGATACTGATCCGAGGACAACAGTAATAGACTTCATGAGTGCTTGAAAGAAACATGTCTCAGCTAATGTGTATTCAGAATTGTGAGAAATCGCTTTCATGCAATATAAGTGGTGTAATTTACATTACGTCTGAAATGAACTATAAAGGCTGTATAATTGAGGTGAGTGAGATGAAGGCGTTTTTCTTCCTCTTTCTAAGTGGCCGGCATATTCAGAGTGATTTCTAAACTAATTTAATTTTGTTCATTATACTTAAAATCTTGTGCAATTCAGCACATCACTGGCAAAGGCTTTTATTTTCAATGTGTCTGTTTCATTAAAGTATACATAAAAAACTCTCCCTTATATAACACAATTGCATTTCCCTTTTTCTGTTGCTCTCCTGATATAGGTCCTATACTACCCAACACTTATATTCTTCGGTGTACAAATATTACTAAAATGTGTTTAAAATCTAGTGAAATTTATTAATATTAGGCCCAATATTAATATTAAAATGAACTTCGTAGCTATATGCAAGAAGATGTGAAAAGTCTGGGGTTGGTATGATTTTTCTTTTTTTTTTAAGAAGTTTCTATGCTCACCAAGCCTAAATATATTTGATTTAAAAAATACAGTTAAAACAATAATACTGTGACCTATCATTACAATTTGGAATACCTGTTTTCTAGTCGAATATATTTTAAAATGTACAAACCCGATTCCAAAACAGTTGGGACACTGTACAAATTGTGAATAAAAACAGAATGCAATTATGTGGGAGTTTCCAATTTCAATATTTTATTCAGAATACAACAGATGACATATCAAATGTTCAAACTGAGAAAATGTATCATTTTAAGGGAAAAACAAGTTGATTTTAAATTTCATGGCATCAACACATCTCAAAAAGTTGGGACAAGGCCATGTTTACCACTGTGTGGCATCCCCTCTTGTTTTTATAACAGTCTGTAAACGTCTGGGGACTGAGGAGACAAGTTGCTCAAGTTTAGGAATAGGAATGCTGTCCCATTCTTGTCTAATTCAGGTTGCTCAACTGTCTTAGGTCTTAGATAAACTCCTTTCTGATATTGCTCCACTATTTGTCACCACATCATTGGGGGATCCTCTGCCCATCTTGACTTCTGAGAGACACGGCCACTCTGAGAGGCTCATTTTATACCCAATCATGTTGCCAATTGGCCTAATAAGTTGCAAATTGGTCTTCCAGCTGTTCCTTATATGTACATTTAACTTTCCCAGCCTCTTATTGCTACCTGTCCCAACTTTTTTGGAATGTGTAGCTCTCATGAAATCCAAAATGAGCCAATATTTGGCATGACATTTCAAAATATCTCACTTTCAACATTTGATATGTTATCTATATTCTATTGTGAATAAAATATAAGCTTATATATTATATATTATATATTATTACTTACACGGGAAGTCGTGGCCTAATGGTTAGAGGGTTGGACTCCCAATCGAAAGGTTGTGAGTTTGAGTCCCGGGCCGGCAGGAATTGTGGGTGGGGGTAGTGCATGAACAGCTCTCTCTCCACCTTCAATACCACGACTTAGGTGCCCTTGAGCAAGGCATCGAACCCCCAACTGCTCCCCGGGTGCCGCAGCATAAATGGCTGCCCACTGCTCCGGGTGTGTGTGTGTGTGTGTGTGTGTGTGTGTGTGTGTGTGTGTGTGTGTGTGTGTGTGTGTGTGTGTGTGTGTGTGTGTGTGTGTGTGTGTGTGTGTGTGTGTGTTCACTGCTCTGTGTGTGTGCATTTCGGATGGGTAAAATGCAGAGCACAAATTCTGAGTATGGGTCACCATACTTGGCTGAATGTCACTTCACTTTCACTTTCACTATTAATAAAAATATAATAATTATTATTTTATATGTATTTGATATTTATTATTTTGTAGATTAAAAAAATTCAGCTAAACTCACGTTTCAAATTTTAAGTCCCATTTTTTTTATCCAAGTTTAGACATAAAACAATGGTTCCCAACCTTTTTCAGCTTGCGGCCCACACAACCACATGTTTGCGCGGCCCACTTCAAAAACATTAACTGACCCCCCAACTTGTTTCAAATTGTTGGGTTAATAACTTAGTACTCAGAAGCTAGATTGTTAACTGTATTTATTGAATGAACTAGGGCTGTGCGATATGGACAAAAAAAAAAAAAATCTTGCGGTTTATTTGATCAGTTTTGCGATTGTGACACACATCGATATGCTTTTACAGTCATAAATGCATTCAGGATTAATTTGAAAAATATTTCCAAAAGAAAACCAATTAGAGCTTTATCAAAAATTTGTAACGTCTCTAGAACAGACATGGAGTTAGGCATATGCCCAGTCTGTTCTGTTCTTGCGCTAGGCGCAATGCAGTAATTGGATCGGATAGCATACTACGAGAGGTCAGGGCAGCGTAAAATCGTGCTACAAAGCGATTTAGAAATCGTGCACGCTCAAATCGTGATTTTATGATGATTTCTTTTAATCGCACAGCTCTAGAATGGACTGGAAATTAACAGAAAATAATTACCACCACGACCCACTAGGGGGCTGCGGACTACAGGTTGAAAACCACTGCTATGAAGTGCCAGGTACAATCTTCAGAAATAATTGTCAGTTTTGTGTCATTTTTTTGTCAATCTGTGGAACTTGCCTATTTCTGCCTATCCCACACAGATGATATATATATATATATATATATATATATATATATATATATATATATATATATATATATTTAAAGCCACAACAAAATGCACCACCTGCCTCTTATCTGCAGACAAGCAGCACTGCATATGTTAGACACTGTAGTAAATCAGGCTCCTGAAAGCTAAATCAGACCCTTAAATTACTGTTGAAGCTATACGGCCGCCGGGGCAGACGCATTATACACATTACCGTTTACACAGTGCTGGACGTGATGAAGAGTGTGTAGCTGCATTTAAAGCCTGCTGGCTTCAGTTAGAGTATATTAAAAAGAAAAAGAGGCTTTTATATTAAAAGACTGCCATCTGCTGGTCATTAAAGCTTTCTTTATTATAATAAATAATCTTGGCCTACTAAATTATAGTGCAATCAATCCCTCAGTAGGGCGCTAATGCCCAATCACCTTATTTATTGAATTTTGTGACTAGTTTGGGTGGCAGCCAACCTCATGGGAGCTTTTCAGACCTGAACACGTCAACACGGACAGATTGGCAGCATATTTAATGTGACCAATAAAAGTCCTAAAATAATACAAGCACAAATGTTTGGTTGCATTCAGAAAAAGTAAACCATTCAGATACATAAAGAAAAAATCTATTTATACATTAATATTCATGAGGATCCTTCAGCTTTGTTGAAAGTTCACGTAAATATAAACAAAACCTAATTTTCTGATTGACACACAGGAATGGCAGAGCTGATTACTGCTGGCCAGTACCTTATTAATAAATCATCGGTGAATAAATTACATATTATGCATGAATTAGGTGGTAAAGAAGCACTTATGTGTACTTTAAATCACTCCTCACTTATTTATTTCTCATTAGCAGTTCGGTATGATGTGTTTTGGTGCTGTTATGGTTCGGGGTAATGAACCCCCTTTGCAGGATGTCTCTGTTGATATTTTGTCCTGCGCTGCTCTCTGTGAAACATTGATTTACAGACATCTGCCATATCCATGTGGGTCTTGCAAATAGATAAATTATTCATTCAGTATTATTCTGTATGCTTTATTTATGTTCTTCAATGAAGAGCCCAGTATGAATTTCTCAAATAAACTATAAAGTAATGGATAGATATGGTATGAATGTTCAATTGGCTTTACAGTTATTTGTTGTGATATGTGTTAATGTTATAATCACAGGTTAGCACAAGAGTAAATGCACAAGTCATATGAGTTCTCGACTGCTCAAATTAATATTGTGCCATTGTAAAGAACCCTAAATCTGATGTTTTCACACATACTCTTTTTTCTCTCTCTCGTTCTCAAAGATAGTGGCTCCTCTATGTGGCAAACCTATGCAATAACAATAAAGCACTGTAATGGATTATACTGTCATAACACACAGAGAAAATGTTTAAAGATGTTAAAACGGCGACCTTAATTTCAGACTACATTTAATGAGGATTCATTTAAAAATTTAAATAAATCATTTTTTTTGTCCTGTGCAACAGTACAATATATAGCAGTAATGTCATTAAAAAAATCTAAATTATTAAGATGAGAGAAATTTATGAAGAATGAGAACAATATTACAATATAAAACACAACATAGGTAATGTACTTATTACACACACACACACACACAGCATTTAGCATACATACTTAAATATAATATAAATATTTGGAAACACAAAAACATACGTGTTTTTTTTTTATTTAACCTTTATTTAACCAGATGATCTCATTGAGATTTAAAACCTCTTTTTCAAGAGAGACCTGGCCAAAATGGCAGCATTTTAAACAGCACATAATTACAAATATGATCACCAAACATATACACAACAACAAGATACATTTAAACAATATCCTCAGATACATAAACAAACAACATCAACATCCGACTACTTAAAAGTACAATTTAACCATAGGTTTAAAACAATTTGATTATTTTAGAAACAGTGACAACAATTGATGGCATCTATTTCCAAGACTTTCATGCGTTGCTTAAATTCACCAATAGAAATCAGAGTTTGCAATTGCAATTTAGACTGTAATGTGTACGAACTGTAGGTACAGATAACAAGTACATATTACCAGAGCGTAAATTATAAGAACTAACATTACGTGACATAAAGGAGCAAAGATAAGATGGAAGCATATCCAGCATAGACTTATAAATAAAAATAAGCCAATGTATATGCCTCCTCACTGACAATGAGGGCCAGTTTGTCATTTTGTACAAAGTACAATGATGTACTGATGCCTTACATCCAGTCACAAATCTTAATGCATTATGGTAGACAGTATCCAACAAAGACAAACATTTATCAGGTGCATTTCTATAAAGCAAATCACCATAATCAAGTACAAGTTTGTGTGTGTGTGTGTGTGTGTGGGTGGGTGGGTGTGTGTGTGTGTGTGTGTGTGTGTGTTTTCCAAACTATATTATTTCTTTTGTTGAACATAAAATAACATATTTTAAAGAAGGTTGTTAGCCAAACAGTTGGTGGTCCCCACTTATTTCCATAGTATGTTTTTCTTTTCATTCTTAGGAAAACAAAGGACCATCCCTTCATTTACAATATTATTATTTTAATAAAAAAAAAAAAAAAATGTTTATGTAGTCTACTTTATAGCTATATATATATATATATATATATATATATATATATATATATATATATATATATATATATATATATATATACACACACACACACACACACACATAAAGTAGGCTACATTCACATTGTAGTAAAAATAATACATTTTTAAATTAAATATATAAAATAATTAATAATATTAAAAATTATATATATATATATATATATATATATATATATATATATATATATATATATATATATATATATTCAATTAAATGTAATTATATGTATAATTACGAGAGAGAGAGAGAGAGAGAGGCCTAGTTTATAAATATTGTCTAATGATATGCATTTCCGTTTTCTCTCCTAATCTTCATGAACAAATGTTACTTTCAGCACATTTCCAAATTCAGTTTAATGTTGTGGAGGAAATGCCGGCAGCAGAAATAGATTTTAAATTCTCAATACAATGTCTAACTACTTTGTCCTGTCAAATTTAGCATGCTATGTATGCTAAGTAAGCAATTACATAATATTTAACATCGTTTTTGCATCATTTTACCAAACTGCTGCTAGAAATGACAAATACTAAAACATTCTCACAAGAAACCCTCAAAGATACTTAAGATAAACACAGCTAGCTGGATAACATTTCACCTGTCAATCATTCATTCATCCAAACCATAAACAAACAAAGACGTTTGGTTTTTTTCGTAACTTCCACAGCGTCTGCGCAAACCTCAGCGCAGCGAGGACGCAGCGGGCGCACGACGCGCTCGGTTAAATGACGTCACCGTGTCATGTCGACGGGCGGCGTGCGCCATCTTGAAGCGAAACCAAATCACGGGCAGATCCCGCGCGCCTCCGCTCGCTCTCAATCCGCGCTCGTTCACACCGACCGCCCGGCTGAGCTCGAGGATAAACCGCATTGAAGGCTCCAGGCACAGGCACAGGCGATGATGGCAGGTAAACGCGCCGCGCGGGGGATTTGTGTTAGTAGGCGGGGGCGCGAGCGGCAGCAGTGAGGCCTAAACATCAAACCAGCCCCCTTAACTCAAACTAATCAAACCCACATCAACTGCTTTATCTCAGTATGCGTGCTCGTGCTGGCAGGGCTCAGAGTTCTGCGTGATTAAATACTTTTTTGAGGCTGATCTGAGCATGCATTTCAATGCATTTGTGTTATTGTTGTTGTTGCTGCAGGGGTTGGTGGAGGCAATGATTTCCAGTGGTGCTTCTCCCAGGTCAAAGGAGCCATAGATGAAGATGTTGCAGAAGGTAAATATCGCCTTGCATTAGTTTTAAACTCCCCTGGGTGAGTATGCATGAGTGATGAACACATCGGAGGAGTTCTGTATAGTGAAGCATGCATCAAAAGGTATGATAGGAAAAGAGTGTTGAAGATCCATGAAAATGTCCATGCTCATCCTAAATATTGTAATTAGTCTTAAAATAAATTATATGGAGGCTAGTCAATATACATCCTCTTATTCTTGAGACTTTGAAATGCAGTGCTGTAAATATTATTGGCTCATTTAACAGAATGCTTTTGATGTTCTTTATTTCTAGGTTGCTTGGGTAAGAACACCCGCTAAATGATTTGATTATTTTGTTATCCATTTTATAGACATTTTTATAATATCCAGATTTTTGCAAAGGCAAAAATATTGTTGACTGAAGCAATCAAAAGCTCACAAGAAAGAATAACACACTCACCCTAAAAATCTTTGGAATATAAATGGGAATAAACCTGTAAAGTCTGGAGTAAGTTCTGCAGAATTGGACGTTTTTTTATGAAAAAACAACTTCAACAAATTTGTATTTTGGATGCTTTCTCTCCACTAAATGTTAAGAAAGAAGATTGGTATTCTTAGCCATTGCTAGGGTATTGCTATGTGGTTGCTACGGTACTCTGGGTGGTTGCTAGGGTACCCAGGGAGGTTGCTAGGGTGTTGGTATGCAGTTGCTGCAAAATAGTCTTACATCTCAAAATGTGACCAGTTCAGTCAATTGTTTGACTGTATGTAGGCTAGATTTTTTTTTTATAAAACAATGTCTGTTTCAGTAGGAAATATAGCAGCGTGGGAAAGAACACAGCATCATAATATTTTATGAGTTTTTAATCCCATGAAGGCAGTTGTTGGCAAACGGGCAGTCAATGTAGTAGTAATAAATCCAAAAACATGTATTAATAGGGCATGGCACATTGCGGATTGATCTTCTGCTGGGTGCGTCCGTGAACATTTTTGCCATTTTCTGGGGCTCCTGTAGGGAAGCACATCCTGTCTTTGAAACGGCGGAAAGCACGTCCAACTGGTCCGACCAGCTCACATTATCCATGTGCCGTGTCTTATGGTGCGCTCGGCTCCATCCAGAGATCAGTGATTGAGGCTTTACAGCGAGGTTTGGGAATACAGATGTGCTTGTGAGTCTTAGAGAGCTAATTGGGGTTTACTGGATGGTTGAAATCGTCCGTTCTTATATGCCTCTTATTTAGTTTTTGCATTATTTTGCTAAAAATACCATGGTTTTGTGTCTTATGTTACATGAGACAAAAAAAAATTATTCGGTTCAGAGGCATTCTTAAGGATGTTTAATGTTGAAATAAAAGTTTAGTAATTTAGTTGAGTGCTGTTTGGTGTTCAATGGTGGCAGTTGGTTGTTGATGTTTATGCGTCTTCCCGCTCTCCGCTTTAACCTTCTGTGAAAAATAAAACTGATTTCTAGGAAACGGACACATGTTGACTGGTGTAATATAATCTGAGCCGAGTGGCCCTAATGTGGAAGAGAAGGTTATTTCGAGACCAGACTGTGAGGTGGGATTTCTCAGAGTGATGATTTTTTCTTTCTGTCTGTCGAATTCTATGGAAATGGGAATTTTTAGAGTTGTGGTGATAAGGATGCATGGAAATTTGGATTCAAAACAATATTGTCTATACTGTGTGTATTTTTAGCGGACCTTCAGACTGTGTGCTTGCAGGATGCAAACATAGAATTACATGTGCTCTGACTTTCTCACACTCAGCACCTGGGCTTATAAACGAAAAAAAAAAATTTAAATCGGTTCACTCTGAGCAGAATCAGTATTTTAATGTTTCTGTTCCTGCGTTCCTCTGTATTATTAGTTTTCCAAAACTGCTTTGGGTAGAAGAAATCCTGGTTAATAATGTTATTTTAAAAAAAAACATATTTGCCTATAATAGACATGAAAATAATAATAATGTATAGCATTTTCGGTCACACTTTATTTTACACTAAATTATTTTCATTTCTATCGCAAAAAGGTGGCCAAAAATGTAAGATTAAGTGGATATTTGAATTGAATTAATTAAACGGAACATTGAAACTCTAAGAGGATATTAAGGCAGATTTGACGTTAAAACACGTTATTAACTTAACGTTATCAAAATCCAAACAGAATTATAAAAGTACCTAAAAGTGATGCACGGGCCTCATCTTGGGCTTTTTTCTTTTTCTTATCTCGGCGCCGGACTACTGTTGTCTTTTCCAGGGCAAAGTTGTCCATCAGTAATGATCATTTGCAGAAGACGCAAACATGAGGTGAGAGCGAGCATGCGCGCAGATGCAGGAATGATGCGTCACATGTGCTTCGTCTGTCTACTGTCTTCACCGTGAAACGCATTTTTTATAATTCTGTTTACATGGTTATTTACGTATACATTAATAACATATAAAACTAAAGGATTTTTTTTTTTTTTTTTGAGCAACTGTTGGACATTTTTCCTCTTTAAGGTCAAAATACTTCCACACCGCTGACATGGCTATTCTGTAAGTTAGCTAACTCTCATACGACTATAATTGGCTACTACTGTTATCGCATGACAGGCTGCGAGTTTGGGAAATGCTAATATTCAAGCATTTAGGCGATGGTTTAAGATATATTTGCCCATGGTTTGTGTTGGATAAGTATCGGACATAGGTATTGGATCGTGTTTTTTTTCTCCCCGCCGATATAGCGTTCTGGGCCAGTATCTGAACAATACCGATGTCGTGGATCTGATCGGGACATCCCTACTTTAAATTGGCTATATCTGCACAGTCAGGCACTCGTCACGCTGAATGCAACAGTTTGAACAACGTAGCAGTGTAACTTTTTATTTGTCTCTTTTAATTTAATTTAATATTGATAACGTGCACGTGAGGAATTGGCGTGATGGTTATACCAACACTGGTAGGTAATACAGATGGAAGAAGACATGATTCAAAAAGGTTTTGCAAAATAAATAAAACTGAATCTTTTGCAAAATATTTACAATTACTCTTTGCCGTCTCGTTTTCCTTTCTGAGAACTTTGGAACACTTCACAATGAACCATAACTCGGCACATTTTCTTCTTTCATTCTGTTAATCTGTCAATGATTTAAGTAAAATAGCCTATATTTTGTGTATATGCCTATATGTTCCTTTTTGTGTAAGCCTATAGTTTTCTGTTCTCTCACAGAAGCGCTGTAGGTGCGTGTGATCTGTTGAATCCATCTTACACTATCCTCGGTTAAACTCTAACGCCAGTGCATTACCATTGCGACTTACCTATGATGGGTTCACATCTGAGCGGGCATTTTACACGCATCATAAGCGTCACATTTCAAAGACATACTACAGCAAACTTTAAATATTAAATGGAACGATAAAATAACATCATTAACCGGTTTATTGCCATTTCATATTTTCGATTCTGTTTGGTACTATACAATTTATTTTAGTTTCTGGTTCTGTCCATGTCAAAATTTCATTCGTTTTCAGTTTTCGTTATTTGAACCCTGCTCAGCATAATGAACAGAAAGTCTCTGGCTCCTGGACATTTAAGTAATTCCTAAGTGAAAAGACTTCCGGTTTAAAATTTTAGCTGGTTTTGTGAGTTTCAGAGCAGGAACCTGAGCATAAGCTGTTCTTATTGCCTCATTGAAGTGCCCCTTTTATGTGTTATGAAAGGTTCATATTTTGATTTTGGGAGTCCCCGACTACAGGTTGACATGCATGCAAGGTCAAAAAATGTAATATGCATTTTTTTTTTTTTTTACTTTACTTGCTCAACGACTCCCAAACAAAAACTGCTATTTTTACAGCTCCAAAAGCAGCACAGCTGTTTCCAATATTGATATTAAATCAGATTATTAGAATGATTTCTGAAGGATCATGTGACACTAAAGACTGGAGTAATGACTGATGATAAATCAGCTTTGCATCACAGAAATCAATTATATTTTAAAGTACATTAAAATTGAAAACCATTATTTCAAATGGGAATAATATTTTACAATATTACGTTTTTTTTTTTTTTTTTTTTTGGTTATATTAAGTAAAAAAAAGATTTTATAATAGAAATATTTTCCTTTACACATTTGTGTAAAATGCCAGGGTATAAAATATAAATTATCAAACCATAGTGCAAATATTGTGAATATGATTTAATTAAATTTGTTATAATTCGTAATTAGTTACGTTACACATACAAATAAACATTTGTGCAGAAATGTCACAGATATTATGTGAAGTGGAATTTATTGACAAATCTTGGTGAATATATTGTTGTAGTTGCTTGTGTGCCTTTTCTCTACCCCTGAAAGATGTTCAAACAGGAAGTGAGTCAGTTGTCTGTGGGAAGGACTGCACTGCAAACTTGAAGTTTTATGTTGATGTTTATGAGGCCATAATTCTTTCGCGATCTCACGTGAATGTTCTGTGTCAAGTGTGCGTGTGTGGAGGGATTCCCTCCTGATCTTATCCGTCCAACATGGCCGCGCTGCACCCCTCGCTCACCCTCCCTGCAGGCGAGCCAGTGCCGTCCGTACCGCAGCTACTCCAAGGCTCTTAAATCTTCCTCTGCTGTCTTATGTTCGCTGCTGACAGCCACAGCCTGGAACTGTGCTATAATGGCCTCTCTCTACCTTTCAAGATGGGTATGTGTTTCTTTATCTCCGTCTGTCTCTCACGCCGGGTGCTCTGCTTGTTCTTGAGCATTGCGAGGTCTGGCTTGGTCTGCTTTTCTAGCACTGTCGGACTCATCTGTGATGTAACGTGTTGTTTGAGTTACTGTACAATGCTCTCTTTTGATCTGGTTTTGGGAGGCGCTTGTGTAATGTTGCTGTAGGTTAAGGCTGATGTCTGATGTGGATGTTAATCGTTAATGTTTGCTCGGATGGATTATTTATGAAGTGGTCACTGTCCATCATGTACCTGCCTCCGCTTCCCCCGCTGCTGCTGCGGCTGTTTCGGTTTGTGTTGTGATACAGAAGAGTGGTGTTTCCTCTCTAGCTGTACTTACATCATCTTCATATTCACAGCACAGGATGAAAGATCAGGATAGATAATGACCGCGGCTCTCTGTGCTTAAATTAATCTCACAAAAACATGTCTAGGTAACATCACACCTAATAATAATAATAATAATTTTAAATTTCTATATTTTGCAAAAAATTAAATTGACTATTTTTAGGACCATTAAGTTGCATTATGCATTTTTACATTGACAATTAAACTCTTATTCAACTTTTATAACCCACTCCCATTTTTTTTTTTTTTTTATTATTTTTTAGGGATTTAAATTTAGATTTAAAATTGTTTTCAGATTAAAATGTTTTTTTTATTAATATTTTTATTTTTTATTATTATTATTGTTATTGTTATTTATCAATATTTGTTATTATTATTATTATTATTATTATTATTATTATTATTATTATTATTATTATTATTATTATTCAAAGAAATCATGTGAAATGTTCATATTTTTGCACACTAAATCATTACTTGTTAATAATAATACATTATATTAATAATAACAACAAATGTATTATTAGTAGTAGTATTTAATATGCTAATATAGTGTAAATAATTCATACTAATTTCAGATGTTTAATTAAATATTGTGTAAAATACATTTTGCTTAAATTTATTGTGTGCATCTTAGTTGCTTTCATTGAATTGTTTATAATTACTATTAAATAAAAAAAATACTTTTATTAGAATTATGTAGTAAGTAATTTTTTTTAAAAATATCGAATTGATTAAATACGGTCTAAAATAAGTTTTGATGTGATTTTTTTTTTTTTTTTTTTTGTGCACCTCTCATTAAATGGCATCAGCTTGAATGTTGTTTTAACGGGAATTGAAGGGAATTTAATGTGTTTGGATATATTACAATGCAAAGAATTGGAATGGTTATCAAAATAGCCTTCATTTTCTTCATGCATCATCATCCTTGGTATCTTTAATGTTGATGTTCGAGTGAAATAAGACCGGGCATGTTGTTGCAGTGTTTGTGAGGTTCACCCGCTGATGTTTGTGACTCATCAGATTACTCGCTGTCCCTGGTGTGATGAGAGATTGATTAATCAGACACAGACGGTCCAGAACACACACATGGACAGAGGTCGAGGCCGCTGCTTGTTTGTTGCTCATTAGCTGATTCCTTTCGACCCAGGATTTCTGTTGGTTTTATATCCTAACTTATACCTTTTTCTTTTTTGATCTTCAGGATTCTGGCAGTCTATTTGCATAAATGAATATAATCATTTGCTCACCTTTATGTTGTGTTATGGGCCCTTCCGATTTGTTTTTACAAAAGGAGCAATTAAGAAAAATTTGATGCCTAGAACAGTTAAGCCTCTTAAATGTGAACAACAGCCACTTTAACTATTTGTCGTTTTAGACTAAAATAGTATGTACACATTTTGTTTGTGAATGTATAAATGGTTTATTTGTGACCCTGAACCACAAAACCAGTCTTAAGTGTAATTTTTTGAGGTGTATATGTAACCTGAAAGCTGAATAAATACGCTTTCCATTTATGTATGGTTTGTTAGGATCGGACAAAATTTGGCTGAGCTACAACTATTTTAAATCTGGCATCTGAGGGTGCAAATATTTGCATATTACTATTAAAAATTTACGTTTTGATATATTTACGGTAGGAAATTTACTAAATATCTTCATGAAACATGATCTTTGCCTAATATCCTAAAGATTTTTGTCATTAAAGAAAAATCTATAATTTTGACCCATGCAATGTTTTTTTGGCTATTACTAAAAAAATACCCCAGCAACATAAGACTGTTTTTGTGCTCCAGGGTCACATTTATTATATATTTAAGTAATTTGACCAATATCTAAAAGTCCGCTTGAAAATGGAATAAAGAGTACATTCTCCAGACTGAAGACTTGATGGGTTACATTTATTTTGTGGTCGCAGATCCCTAGCCGAGCACCTCAGACGCTCTTAAAATAATAATAATCCACATAAAAAAAGTCACCCGGGTGAGTAAATGATATTCTCACATTGGCTTTGATGTTACTCAACAATGAACTTTCTGTGAACCGGGCTGTTTCTGTATAAACTGAAAACAAAACGTCAATCTTTTTGCTGTTCGTCATATCATCATCAAAAAATTTTTCAATCATGCTTGTCTTTTAAACAACCTGAAGCCCAAACCAGGCCCTACCGATTAATCTCATTAGGTTAGCTCCGATCACTCATCAGTGGTTCTCAGTTGATGCGGAGTCTCCTCATCAAATCCACAGTGAAGAAATCAAATGGCAGTTTTGTTTCAGTTCTGTATATGTACAATAGGTGTTTGATTATCTCTCGTACTGTGAACCGTCGGCTGAATGTGTGTGTCTGCCTGCGCTGAGCTAATTGTTCTGTTTCGGGAACACTGAATCATGCCTCTGTTTGTCCCTGTGTCCTTCCCTCCGAGCGAGAGGGATCAGAAAGGTGAAGCAGCAGGGGTGGAGAGAGGAAATGATCCACACTGAGCATAGATCTGTTTTTAATTCAGTTTAAAAACAACTATCCTAGACTTGTATAATGCATATTTAATGAAATATATTGGCGTAAACATGCAGTGGTCAGTGTTGCATAGTCAATTTTGGTGTCAAAGCTTTCTACTTTCTTTAAGATGTGCATATTGAACATATGAAATAGGTTTGGAATATAGATTTGTTTTTAATCCAGATTGAGTTTAAAACATTTAAACATTATCATGCATGAAGATGAGTCTTGAGTAATGGATATTTGAATGAAGAGAAACATTATTTGTCTGTGGCATGTTAAGCAATGATTCAGTCTTGCACAATAAGACCAAAAACAAAGCTTGCTGCTTTCTTAAAGCTGTGCATGTTTAATGTATGAAGTAAATAATTGATTATCTTTCCTTCTTCTTTTTGGATATGCAGCGGACATTATCTCAACTGTTGAATTTAACTATTCGGGGGAGTTATTAGCCACAGGAGACAAAGGGGGAAGAGTCGTCATATTTCAGCGAGAACAGGAGGTGATGCAACCTAAAGATTTTTATTGCATTTATTGCATGATTCAGTTGGTGTTTTAACTTGTTCATTGTTTTGACTCCATAGAGTAAAAACCGGCTGCTCTCAAGAGGGGAATACAACGTGTACAGCACCTTTCAGAGTCACGAGCCTGAGTTTGATTACTTGAAAAGTTTAGAAATCGAGGAGAAGATCAATAAAATCAGATGGCTCCCGCAACAAAACGCTGCACACTTTCTCCTGTCTGCAAACGGTATGAAGACCAAATTAAGATTTTTCTTCAGTTTTTGTGTTTTGTTGTACACCACCATTCGCAATCTCCACCGTGTTTTTTTTGTTTTGTTTTTTAAAGCAGTGGTGCATTGAATTGATCAAAGTGACAGAGTATATTGTTATAAAAGAAAAAAATAACATGTTCATCAAAAATCCTGAAAAAAAAGTTTACTCAAAAATATTTACATTCGATATTAATAAGAAGAAATGTTTCTTGAGCAGCGAATCTGGATTTTTCATGATTTCTGAAGGATCACGTGACACTGAAGTAATGATGCTGATAATTTGTGGTTGACCGATATATTGGCCGATAAGTTTTTCCGTGCTCACACTCTCTCTCTTGTTTACTGTCGTTAACAGTTCTGTCTTATACGAATATAAGTCTGTCTAGTAATCCGATAGGATGGTTAAACAAAGGAATAAATGGATACAAAAAGTATTATAACGATTGCTTTGTTATTAGTAATAGAAAGGCAAACATTATAATACTTTCTTGTTTGCCGTCAGCATGAATCAAATATGCATTTATATAAACACATCTTTGAAAAGCTAATGAACATTTAATTTAACAAACCTTGCAAACTTATTAGAATCCAGCTGTGAGATCTTATGAAGTGTGCATTTTTATCCTGCATGATCATGTGTTCTCTGTCTGATGGTTGGTCCATGTCAAATGAATGCTTTAAACTTTAAACTCATGATTTCAAACTATGCTGCATTTTATGCTTTCGCCCACTGTCATATTCATTTCATTTTGACTGTGTTCTGTATGTAAAATTAGTGTTTTTTGAAAATTATGATTGCCAACGCACACAAACTTCCCAAAATACTGAATGCCCTGTTGATTACAGTGTTTTTTTTCTTTTCTAATTATATTTTTATTAAATATTTATTTATTTGTGAAAAATACTGTAATCTAAATTATAAGTATATTTATTTTACACATTTATTTTTTTTATCCATTGTCAAATGATTTCAGATTTCTTAAATATTAATTCAAATTAAAAAATGTATAATTATATCGTCTATCAGCCCCCTGTTTTCCAACATTTCGGCTGTCAAAAAAACAATATCGGTCGACCACTACTGAAACTCCAGCTTTGCATCGCTGGAATAAATTACATTTTAAAATATATTCAGATTGAAAACGAGAATTTTTAATTGTAATCATTTTACAATATTTCTGTTTTTAGAAATATTCATCAAATATTAATTTTGTATATCCAACAAATGCAAAACAAACCTTTGTGAATGGTAGTGTTTATAAAATAATTTGAGCTTCCCAGGTCACTAGGTTTTAGAAAGGAGCTTTGGATGTGCAATTTCTGTTACCGACATATTTTTGTTTTCTCTTATTAAAAAGACAAAACCATCAAACTATGGAAGATCAGCGAAAGGGACAAACGAGCAGAAGGATACAACCTTAAAGATGAAGACGGAAGACTGCGAGATCAGTTTCGGATCACAACACTACGGGTAAGTCTGCCGCTTCCCTTCCGATGACATTTGGAGTAGAGAGTGCAGCAAATGAAGGTTAGCTGTGCAGTGAAGCACTGGTTTTTAGTTAATCAATATTTAATGAGATTCAAAGTTGAATGTTTCCAGAACTTGTTGTCTGTTGAGTACATGCCATGTGACAAATGTACAGTATACACCAAGTTGTCAGTGGGGCAGAACTGTTAAGTCAAGGCCAGGACATATTTTGGAAAAACTGAGTACAAGAAATACATTTAATTGCAACCTTATATAGTTTTTATATTGGTTGTTATATCATGTATATTGGTTAATGTTAACTCATAGTATTGTTCAGTGATGGTGCCATGGATCCTTTACTAATCTTTAGCTATAGATGTTGGGTTATTTGACTTAAGGTTAATCAAAAGTGAAAAAATAAAATAAAATAATATATATATATATGTATATGTGTATATATATATGTGTGTATATATATATGTGTATATATATATGTGTATATATGTTTGTTTGTCCTGGTTTAACATTTCATTAAGTAACTCTCTGGTTGTTTCGCAGGTTCCTGTGCTGATGCCGATGGATTTGATGGTGGAAGCAAGCCCGCGCAGAATATTTGCGAACGCACATACATATCACATCAATTCCATTTCTGTAAATAGTGATTATGAAACATACCTTTCTGCAGACGACCTCAGAATAAACCTCTGGCATTTAGAAATCACAGATAGAAGTTTTAGTATCCTTTACACAGTCAGTGACGTTCATTGTTTTGCCCTCATTTTATTGAAATGTATCGTCTCATCTAGATCTCAATTTGTTTTGCTGTGAGTGTGTGTGCATACGCATATATTGTGTGTGTGTGGATATGTACATATTTTAGTAGTAGTAATAGTTTAATTTAAATAGCCATTTTGCACCTTTAGAATGAAACTGGCTTTTATTTATTTTCATACATGATATTTTATAAATCATCTCTTTTGACCAACTGTTTCTTCAGAAGCTGAATGGCCCAGGCCTGCATCTCTGACACATTTTCTAAAACTTTCAATTGTGTTTGAAGTTATTTCTGTTGGTTTCCTTTACCGTTTCCCCCCCCTCAGACATTGTAGATATAAAACCAGCCAATATGGAGGAGCTGACGGAGGTGATAACGGCGGCCGAGTGTCACCCACACCAGTGTAACGTCTTTGTGTACAGCAGTAGTAAAGGAACCATCCGCTTGTGTGACATGAGGGCCGCCGCGCTCTGCGATAGACATAGCAAATGTGAGTATTTTAAGTCAGTCCAGGTTTTTTTTTTTCTCTCCAGTTGTCTATTTTTTCCACTCTTTTTTTTATCTTATATTCTTGCGTCCCTTTATTTTCCATCAGACATGGGAATGTTACCTGACTCTGTATAATTATCTCCTAAAGCATGATCAGACTCTCTCACTAAAAGGCAGTGGAAAGTTCTCATTTTGTCTGTTTTTGCGTCCACTGTTTAATGTCAGTATGGCCTTGTGTTACGTAATCACTGGGTTATGTAATTAATCGAGCGCTCTGTTCTCAACTTGGACCTCCCTCCAGACCAACAAAGCAAAACAGCAAACACTCGCTATTTACTTCCCATCAAATCCACTAGTTACAAAACAGATGTCAAGTAAGTGCATCAAATTCAAGTGCACAATCCAAGCCTTTATTTTGAAGTTATTTTAGCGAGTATTACATTCCCAACTATTCTTAACGAAAAGGATGTGTGCTCTTGTTGATAGGGTTCAGTTCTGCTCCACACTAGAGATAGAAAGAGGTCAAGTCAAGTGCATTGTGGGAGATAAACATGTACTACTGTTCAAAAGCTTTCGGTCAGATTGTTTTTGTTTTTAATAGATTGTTTTATGCTTACAGAGACCGTTAAAGAACAATATTATTGTGAAATATAATATAAAAGAACTATCTCCTCTGATGTAAAACTTAAATTTCAGTCTTCAGTGTCACATGATCCTTCAGAAATCGTTCTAATATACTGATTTTGCGCAAGAAATATTTCTTATCAATATTGAAAACAGCTGTTTATTATATTTGTGGAAACTTAGTAGTAGAACAGTAGTGCTCATGTGCAGGATTTTACGTTTTCTGCTCAAACAGACTTTAATGTTTCTGCTGCGAGTCTGAAATATCATCAGAAATACTGTGTTTTTGTTCCTCTAAAGTTTTTGAGGAGCCAGAAGATCCCAGCAGCCGGTCGTTCTTCTCAGAAATCATTTCCTCCATATCTGACGTCAAGTTCAGCCACAGCGGTCGATACATGATGACCCGCGATTACCTCTCCGTTAAGGTTTGGGACCTGAATATGGAGAACCGGCCCGTAGAGACCTACCAGGTACGGTAGAGATCATCGTATTGCAACAGCTGACATTCCAGAGCTTGTACCGTCATGTTTTCAGAACGTGGTGCTTCATGTCTACAATTAATAAATTCTACAAATACTGTCTGCACCTTCCCAAAGTTTCACACCCTCTTAAATGTGTTATTTTGCAAGTGATATGTAGTTCTTTGTTGGTTTTTGTTGCTGATTCACATGTGCTTCTCTGTTTCAGGTACATGAGTACCTACGAAGCAAGTTGTGCTCGCTCTACGAGAATGACTGCATTTTCGACAAGTTTGAGTGCTGTTGGAACGGTTCAGACAGGTGCGAAACCGTATTTAATTAGGGCGGGCAATTCCCACGGTCACACATTTTAAAGCTGTTGATTCTTCCCAATAATGTGACTGCAGGAAGAAAATATTTTCAGTGATTTACATGTGTTGGGAAGATAAACGTTCTGGCAGAATAATATATGCAATTAGCTTAGGTATATTTTTAGCAATAGCCAAAATACATTGTATGGGTCACAATTCTTTTTTTATTTTATGCCAAAAATCATTAGAATATTAAGTAAAGATCATGTTCCATGAAGATATTTTGTAAATTTCCTACTGTAAATATATCAAAACTTTATTTTTGATTAGTATGCATTGCTAAGAACTTCATGTGGACAAATTTAAAGTCGATTTTCTCAATATTTTAATTAAAATCTTTTATAAGCTTTAAAAGCGATTAATTGTATTAATGTTAACTTTAATAATAATCTTTATTCTGTATGATAAAAGGATTTTACTTCTGATTTGGTGTTGAAGCGGTACTTGAAAATTAGTGATTTGCTTGAAAGAATCAGGTTTTTTAACCAAATCAAAATAGTTGAAACAAATGCTTGAGATACAAACAAAAAGATTTCCAGTCCATTTCCAACCTATTATTCAGATAATAAGTGTATTCAGCAACATTGGCTTGAACTTAATTGAAAACAGTAAAAATCTAAAGCCTGGTGAATTTTTGTAATGTGCAACAATCTGATAAATAATCGTTTTTTTTTTTTTTTTCTCTCTCTCTCATCGGTCCCTGCACTTGCGTCCTCCTCAGTGCCATTATGACGGGTTCCTACAACAACTTCTTTAGGATGTTTGACAGGAACACGCGCAGGGACATCACACTGGAGGCGTCGAGGGAGAACAGTAAACCCCGTGCCATGCTCAAACCACGCAAGGTCTGCACAGGCGGCAAACGGAAGAAAGACGAAATCAGCGTGGACAGCCTGGACTTCAACAAGAAGATCCTACACACCGCCTGGCACCCGAAAGAGAACGTGATAGCTGTGGCCGCCACCAACAACCTGTATATATTCCAGGACAAAATTAATTAAAAAAGAGAGAGAGAGAGAGTGATCTAAAAACCAAGAAGAAACAAAAATAAAGAAAAAGAAACATCCCCTCCTCCCCATTTCCCCCCTGCGCAGGTCGGAGGATGCTCAAGAATTCTCATACTTTGCAATGATAAGCCTAGTCGTTAAATCTGTAAGAGAAATATGGCCCTGTTGTTGACCCAACAAAGAAGTTAAGCACTTGTTTTTCACACCAGGAAGCTGAGAGACAGACCTTATATATTAGAAAAAAATTAATTAAAAAACTCTTTAGGAGGGCGTCAATAATTCACGACGACCCCAAACTAAAACATAAAATCTAAATCAAGGAAGAAGGCCGATATCAACTTACCTTCCAGTAACGGAACCAATACCAATCAGCATTAAGAGGCTTGATCTACTTTGCTAAAGTCGTACATGTATTCGTCTTTCGTCTGAGCCTTACGTTTTTATGATTTGACGACCAAAAGTACGGAAACGCACCAGAATGGGTAACGTCTCGCTGTCAATCGTATGTACTCACTGTTCGAAATCCAGGCCTTCATGAGCGTTTATTTAATGCCTGTTAACATTCCTTCCCCTTGCCTGACTCTCAGGCCTTCAAGTTCTACCTTTTAAGCACTTAAAACAGGTCTCCATTTTGGTCAGTGCACAGTTTTGTTTGTTTCTTCCCCATTTCTCTCGGATTTTATTTTATACAACGTTTTTTTTTTTTTTTTTTTTTTTTTTTTCTCATGCATAATAATATCTACTCACTGACTGTATCTATATATTACACCATCTGGTGTCAAACCACTTAATAAAAGTAACATAACATTACAAAGAGAAAGCGTTTTTACATTATGAGCAGGTATGTATGATTTTTTTTTTTTTACGTTCTATATTTGCATGTAATCTGCATATGTAGATCTGGAGCGCCAGTGGTTAGAATGTGAAATCATCCTGCTGAACCCAAATCTGCAGCATTATTGGGGAATTCGACCCAAAAAATTTAAAATAGACATTTGACGAAAAGAAAGTGGCCTGATTTTTTTTATTTTTTATTATTTGAACACAGCAATTGCTTGTATGTTGGACGAGTCTTAAAAAAAGACAGCAAACCAAATGTAATTCCCTCATAATGTTCTGGTTGGGAAGCAAATCTCCTTATTGTACTACTTGAATTTGCAGTTGCACTGTTTGATTGAGGACGTTGGCCATGATAAGCATCAGTATTGCCGTCTGTCTCGCGTAGAGTTTTCATTTTGAGATTACATTTTTCGTTTTGACTTCGTAAAAGGGATTCTTCCGCCTTAAGTCTGTCTGTATGTCTGTCCTATAGTAATTCTCACCCAGTAACCTCCAGGACTAGATCTCGACATCCCATCGCCGTCATGCATTGTTTTTTTATTTTATTTTAGCACTCCATTTGTCCATTCATGTGCTCCTACGATTTGTGCGGCTTAGTATTTGGACACTAATATACGATATATTGTACGGTCGGTGACGGCCATCACAGAACACTCCAATCGAAACCAATGTGTTCAGTGCCTCTTGAGACAAGACTGGCTTTCCTCCAGTCAATCAAAGTTAACAGATCACATCCTGATGTTGAGATACTCCTTGTGCTCAATTCCTTGCACAGAAAAGAATGGTATGCCGTGTGGAATTTGATCTAAAATGATTTATCTCACATCAGAATGCGGTTTAAAGAAACTGGTGACAACATACAGTTTGTGTGCTGCTGAATTTTGACATGCGGCTGCAAAACTGATGTCAAGATGTCAAACGTAACTTAACGGTTGACAAGTACAAAGTTGTTCTAGCTGATTGTGACGCTCTTTAAATCTGGGAACTGAGAGGTCGGATACGTACTCGCAGACCTTGTTCCTTGTTAAATGATGAGGATGCTAACATTGTGAAAGTGTACACTTGTTTGATTATTTTTGACCAAAGTTAAATAAAATTTTAATTGTGTTTATCTGAATCGACACACTGCCCGACACTTATTCCAATGATTTCAGGTGGCCTTAGCAAACTTTGAAATATTGCATTTTGCATATTGTCTGTGCAGTAGAGTTCTATAAATGTATGTGGCTATGTAATGATAAACGTGTAAAACTTTGTGGCTCAGTGGCACATAAAGTCACAATTGTGTGCAAGTATATTTAACTACTGTTTAAAATTATAGTGCAAATGTAAATCTTATGCAATATTAAGACAGATTCCACATTACATTTGGCAGACATTTATTTGTTGATTCCCTCTGTTGTTACAAAACCACTATGAAATTGACACATACACTTAACATACGATTTTTTTTAAACTACAAAACATGCACATGTTTACACAATTTCCCTTTTACTCCTGCCTGATTCATTAACAGTTTTATTTAAGGCGATCTTTGGGCTGTACCCTTCAGATAAATATTTGTGATTTCAATTGACATTCAGAAAAGTGTTGATATAGTACTCAACATTTTGGCCAGTATTTACCAAAAACCATTCTAGTTGTGTAATACTGTGAACAGCTTGATTCCCAACGCAAAGGTCAGTTTTTGGAGTCTGACTCCTCATAAATACAGAAGCAACTTCAAGATACAGAGAAATGGTGACAAGGCAAAACAAGTTTATACCATCTAATGTTGAGATATACCATAAGAAATAAGTAAATTCCCTGTTTTATTACAAGGGAGATAGTTATATCTCTTTCAGATTCACAGTCTGCAGTGTCAGGTACCACATCTCTGGAGATCCAGGATCTCATGATCAACTCCTATTTCTCTCCCATCTTTTGTTTTATGATCCTCTCATAATATTCTCAGTAGTCTTGGTTCAAGTAAATGCTAAATTCTGAGGATGCAGTACATGTAATTCTGTCAAGTCTAGCATGGCCTTCCCTGTGCTGATGACCCTGGAAAGGACTGGCATTATTGGGGAGGAACTATGGGAAAGGCCAGTGGAATACACAAGGGGGAAGCGAGGAAGTGTGTCACGTGACCTCGTCCTATCTGCGTCTACACAAGCACTGATTCACGATAAAGCAGCTAAGATGGCGGATGTGCATATATGAGATTTGTCTCGTTTCTTGGCTTTTCCTGCTCCCTCAAAAGGTGCCAGAAGTAGTAAAGCGCCGTCCGATGTACACCCTAAAAAGATGAAATGATTCATTATCAGATGTAGCATTGGTGGTCATTTTACTGTGTTACACATTAACATGCATTTGAAGCACTTTCAGCTCTTCCAACTTTCTCCTCTAGGTTGTTTTTTCCATTTTCCGGCTGCTTTGAAAGCAGTCTTAAATCAGTGGACTTGTTTTCGCATCAGCAGAAAACTGCCAAGTCATGCTAACCCCTGTGGAGCACTAGCATGCATTCCAGCACGCAGACCGCATCCACTGCTGACTCCAAAAATAACCCTGCATTTGTTACTGTTAAAGATGCCATATCTAGTATTTTAAGATGATACATTTGCACAGCAGTTTTTGATTTATGAATTTCTTGAAAATGTGTTTTGTTAGAGGTTGTTAGGGAGTGCCTGTGATGTTTTGGGTCATTGTTTATTGGCCCAAGTCAATAGAAACCACCCACAGCTCTTAAAAATATTCTGTTCCCTGGAGATGGCTTGGTTTCCTCTTTTAATGCAAGTTTATGCTATTTCTTTACCAATTATTATTTATTGTATTTTTTGGTCTGTCTGGCAAAATTAATATGACCTGATCATGTAGCAGGTTTATTTTAGGTGTTTTATTTTTTATGTTTTATTAGTTTTTTATTATTATTTTTAATTAATACTATACTATGTATTAATATTTTTATACTTCCAGTTGTATTTTTTTTTTTTTTTTTTTTTTTTTTTTTGATTGTTTTCGTGATTATGTGCTGGTCATTTTCATTATTTTTGGGGGGTTTAGATTTTTATATAACTTTATTTTTATTTTCGTTTTAGTTATTTCCATTCTTCAACTTCAATTTATTTCAGTTAGCTTCCAAAGCAATCAGGTTTATTATTGTTAACAAAAACTGAAACCATAATAAATATTTAATTGAAATGAAAAATAAAAAAAAGTTTAACAAAAACTGAATGAATTAAATCTGAAAACTAAAACTACATTTAAAAAAAAAAAAAAGATACAACAAAATTAGTACAACATTAAAATTAAAACAGAAAATTAAACAAAAAAAAAAACTGTTTATGGAAACCATAACAGTATATCAATACAACTAAAATAACACTAAGAGCAACTCGGGTGTGTATATATAATGTTGCATTTCAATTATTATAATTTTTCATGGTTTTAACTTTGCAGCTAAGAAAATGTATTCGTAAACAAGTTATAGGCTGATGTCTAAGATGAAAGTTTAGAGGTTGTTTTCATTGACTCACCCGAGACCCACAGCAAGGATGTGCGAAAGGACAAGAGAGGGCAGGAAAACTTTGAGGAATTCTGCTGAGAAGATTCCCCCCTTCTTCATCACACTGGTGTTCCTCATGCTGAGGGTGCTGGAACGCTTCGGGTGCCTCAGCACAAACTCCCTACAAACACATCATCTGAACTCATTATTATGTTAAGATGCTTTTCATGCCAAGTTGGTTTTTTAAAAGCATTAAACTGTTTTCTAAGGGTTTTTTAGGTACTTGGGCGCCAGGTTTTCCGGTCGACTCGACCAGTCCCAGATCCAGTCTGCATTTTTCTTCATCAGGATCTCCACCTCTCTTCTCCTCTCCAAATAGTCTTCTTCTGACTTAAACCAAACCACAACAAAATTAGGATAGCTAACAGATGACTCCTGTTTTTTTATTTCATTGGCCAACTTGTAAAGTCAGATGACCTAAGTATAAATATCCATGACTTTTAATTGACTGACTTTATTGGAATAATTTTTATATAAGTTTTACTCCCACCTTCTTTTGGGTATCTTTAACTACAATGTGTTAAAAACATTGAGTACAGTGCACTTATTCTATTCATGTTGTGTTGCAAATCACGTTCGCTGCTATTGAGGTGGAATAAGATTCAAATTAAGGGTGGGTCAAAAGTAAAATTATAGGATTATTATATGCTTATTTTAATGTTAGCACAATGTAAAAACATGTATGGACATAGTAATTTAAATGTTAGTACTAAGATGTTAAAGACACAATCAACTAATACAATAAATTAAAATTGGGTCCAATCTCTGTGGCTGATTAAATATATTAGATCCTTAAAAAGTGCATATTTCCAATCAAATTTTCCATGACTTTGTTTTTGTTTTATTAATTAGCTTGATTTTTAGGTCAGGAACCCACTATTTTAAATTTCTAATTTTTCTTGAGCATGGCATGGAAGCCTTGAAACTTACTTGATAAAGAATTTATCTAGTTGCATGAAGTCTGTATGAAAGCAGTAGGACAGCTAGCAAGTCATGGCAAGGTTAAGTGTGCTGCTAATGTCTACCTGTGAGTTGTCCTTTTCTCCAGAGCTGTGGACCTCGGAGCCCCTGCGCAAGTGTGAAGGAGTCTGAGATCTTGGAGGACTGGTGAGAAATTGATGTAAGATGTTTTATAACATGCTCATCCCATAAAAATGAACATCTTGTGTGCATCTCAGTGCAGTTCATGCACTATAGAATAAAGAGTGGTCCTGCTGACCTCTCACATGGCAGGCTTCCTCTGGAGCTGCTCCTGCCCGACTCGTGCTGAGCATCCAGCAGCATCTTCTCCAGGTCTCCGCTTGGGGCGGTGCTGGCAGACTGTTCCTCAGAAGCTCCTTTAGGAGTGCTGCCTCCTCCATTATTAAAATGCAGCTCCACCCAGGAACCTGCAGCAAAAGCCAGATAACATATTAAGGTCTTTAGTGTTGCATGAAGGTGTGTGTGTTTGTTGTTGTTGTTGTTGTTGTTGTTTGTTTGTTTGTTTTTTTCCTTAAATTTTACATTTTTTTTCTTTTTTTCCAAAAGCCGAGTTTAATAATTCTGACATCGCTATGGCAGGAGCATTGTTATTTGGTTTATTTATACATTTAAGTATGCAAACACTTCTCAGTGTATTGCAAGTATCACATGCCTTAACCTGTTGTGAATATGTTATCGAATGACACTGAAAACTGGGCTGGGCATGAATCAGTGATCATGACACAGCGACCAGAACATCCAGACAAACAGAGAACATGCCAGGACTCGAGACTCAATCCAGAAGTCAGAAGAAAATAAACATAGCCTAGCTCAGACTATAAATAGCGCATGATTTTTTTTTTTTTTTTTTGCTTTGCTTCACTTACTATCCAATTAAATCAGGCTGTGTGTAGACCCCACCTTTCTCGAGTAGTGATGCGGACTTCTTTCTGCGAATCGGTTCTTTCAGACAGTTCATTTCAAAGGACCGGTTAAAATGGCTTAGTGATTCTTTGCTTCATTCCCTGTCTGCTTACTTGCCAATGTATTATTTTTTTTTTCCTCTTCATTTTTATTTACGCTATATTAATAAGGTTATTTGCATTTAGCCTGTAAATCAGTACTAAAACTATTTCGTGTTGATTAAACCGCCACAATAAATTCGTTAACATATAATTTTATTATGTTCATATATCTGCTGGTTGGTTGGCAAAATACTACCCAATCAAATCCTTGTTTGTTCTCGGGTTATGCATTAATAAAGCGCTACTAATCTATATATTCATTGTATTCAGAATCAGTTGTTAATTTGGCTCCTTAAGATTCGGAGTCGGACATGTTCAAAAGATTCTGTTCTCCGTTCACTGAGTCGGCAAGTTGCCGAATCGATAACGGTTCAGTTCAATTCCTAAACGAATCAATCAAGAGATCCGGCTCTAAAGAATGAGTCGTTCACACATCGCAAAACGTGTCGCTTCTATTTCTGTTATTTGCAGATGACATGCGTCATTATCGTGCTTTTTTTGCCCACACCGGTTTCACCTTACTACATGTTATGCCGTTAGATATTAGACTTGTACATTTGTACAATTGAACTTTGTGAAACCGGAATTTGATGGATGGCATGTAGCCTACGATTGGCATCTAATTTCGTAGTTTTATCCTAAAAAATAAAATAACCATTTACATTGTGGTATTATGAATGTGGTTTTGAGTAGAAACATGCATAAAATAACATTATCTCGAGCTGTTTTAATAGCTACATACCCTGAAGGTTTTCCTCGGACACGCTTTGTTTTTCAATCGACATGTCAGCTTCTTTTACCAACAAAACAACCCACAGAGAATGATTCAGTCCGTCTAAATCCTTAAATAAGAGTCGATACGACACATGAACGCAATGTTATCCAAAGGCATGGGTCTCTCCACGCGCGAAGTCTAGTGTTTGTCGATGAAAACAGTCCGGTTGTATATATTCTGCACGTCCTGTAAGTAAACAGCATATGGATTCATGTGACACAAGTGGATCGGGATCTTTATTCCACGAATGCACACAGCTGGTGGTGACGCAACATGCGGCTGTCCTAAGGATGGAAATATAGGGCATACAGAATGACAACAATACTGGCACAAGAGACGCCAGATTGTCTAAATCTTCCTCAGAGTTGTTGCCAGATTGTCTGATTTCCTCTCTACCCTCGGTAAATCCAAGGTTCACCATAGGTTTTCGATTTTTTTATTGTTTATATATATATATATATATATATATATATATATATATATATATATATATATATATATATAATTGAAACAATAAATAAATGTATTAGGTACATCTATTCAATTGCTTGATAATACAAATTGCTAATCAGCCAATCACATGGCGGCAACTCGATGCATCTAGATCTGAAGACGTCTTGCTGAAGTTAAAACCGAGCATCATAATGGGGTAGAATGGGGATTTAAGTGATTATATATATACACAGAGGGTAGGGAAGTATTCAGACCCCCTTACACTTTTCACTCTTTGTTATATTGCAACCATTTGCTAAAATAATTTAAGTCAATTTTTCTTTCCTCATTAATGTAGGCTACACACAGCCCCCCATATTGACAGAAAAAAAAAGAATTGTTGACATTTTTGCAGATTTATTAAAAAAGAAAAAACGAAATATCACATGATCCTAATATTCAGACCCTTTGCTGTGACACTTGTATATTTAACTCGGGTACTGTCCATTTCTTCTGATCATCCTTGAGATGGTTCTACACCTTCATTTGAGTCCAGCTGTGTTTGATTATATTGATTGGACTTGACTAGGAAAGCCACACACCTGTCTATATAAGACTGTACAGCTCACAATGCATGTCAGAGCAAATGAGAATCATGAGGTCAAAGAAACTGCCTGAAGAGCTCAGAGACAGAATTGTGGCAAAGCACAGATCTGGCCAAGGTTACAAAAAAAATCCAGTCGGGGCTTTATGGCAGAGTGGCCTGACGGAAGCCTCTCTTCAGTGCAAGACACATAAAAGCCCCCATGGAGTTTGCTAAAGAGACACCTGAAGGATTCTCTGGTCTGATGAGACCAAGATATAACTTTTTGGCCTTAATTTTAAGCGGTATGTGTGGAGAAAACCAGGCACTGCTCATCACCTGTCCAATACAGTCCCAAAAGTGAAGCATGGTGGTGGCAGCAATTCTGTTTTTCTGTCAATATGGGGTGCTGTATGCACATTGAGGGAAAAAAAAAAGAACTTTAAATGATTTTAACATATGGCTGCAATATAACGGAGTGAAAAATGTAAGGGGGTCTGAATACTTTCCGTGCGGTATGTATTGAGTTTTATTTCAGTTTTGAAAACTAAATTTATACCCAGCTAAATGTATTATAATATTTACAAATACTATATTTATTTGCTTATTTATGTATTTTAATTTGAAGGGCTCTTAAAAGTGTGAAATGTGCAGGAATGTTCAATATACTAACGGATATCTCTTTGCAGGTATTCTATACCTTCTTGGATTATTTCTAGCGCTGCTTGCTGCTGTATTGGGATTGCTACTTCGTTATAAAAATTGCAGGTGGGAGCAATGTTTGGAAATCTTGTTTGAAAACCGCATTTCTGCAATTGTTTAAAGCACTGCACCTTTAAAATCAGTCATGCAAGGTTTTTTTTTTTTTTCTTCCTCTCTTGTCTTAGCTGTCCTTCGCCATCTGTTGGGCTGGAGGATAACCCATGCACTACAGTAGGATGAGAATGTTGTTCTGCAGTATTTAAATCATGGTCAATGATGCAGTTTCTAGAAGGAACAGCATGCTATGTGAATCCTGAACCGCTTCCAAATAAACAAGAGCTATGTAATGAGTAGGGTACATGTATGCAGTTGGTTATTTAATGCATAGACCGGATGATGACGTGATGCTGTGGGACTAAGATGCAATTGCAGAGCATTGGCCAGCGGGCGGCCACAACAGCTGTCTTTCTCCTGTCTCTTTTAAAAGGCAACCCAGGATAGAAGCCAGGCTTCACGCATCCCGCAGAACTGCCAGATCCTAGTGTGTATGCATGTGCACCCGCCTGCGCATATGTGTGCGCGTGCCACCCTCCCCTCCTCCTTTCTCCCAGCATCATCCCTCGCTCTCCATCAGGGATGGTGAGGGAGTGTTTATGGTAAGTGTGGAGAATCAAATCTCTCTTGCTTCAATATCTCTTAGCCTACATGCAATAGCTCCCTGCCGCTCCTCCTTTTTTAATGTTTTTCCCTGGTGATCCGGTGTCTGAATTACTGTGGATCCAGTTGTCTGCTCAGACCGCAAGCGGCTTGGTTCTAAAGGGATTCAAGCATCTTCTGCATGGAATTCAGGGCATGACAACATGCATCGCTTGTCGTTTCAGTGCATGTGTTGCGAATCACACAGAATGATGGAGGACCAACAGCTCCCTGGATAAACCCTGCAGACCAAAACAACATCACAACTCAAATCATGCACTTAAGGTTAGTCTCGATCTTTATTCATTGAATTCACTTCTTGCAGGGTGGCATCAAGCATGCAATTACCATATAACGATCCTGTTATCGGCCTGCTGGGATGTTTGTCAGAACTGTCAATGCGAGCCGGTGCAGAAGGGGAGATGTTGATCAAATGATGCTTGTAGCAGCTACAGCCTCGCTTGCGCAGGTTGGAATAACATCCACAGGCTGGCGTCTGCCCACTGGGACATTTGTTGAAATGTTCTCGGAGGGCCATCTGTGATGCAAAGAGGCTCGTTCTGCATGACATCTTTTTTCTTCAAAAGCTTGGCAGAGAAACACCGCACAGGTTGCGTAGGTTGTATTTATGATGCAAGTGAAGGATGATGAAATGTGCTTCTTTTTTTGAGAATGCCGTTGTCTGTCACTCATTGACTTGAGATATTCAGAGTGTTTGGAAGTTTTGACATGGCAACAAAAATATGAATATACATAGGCACAGATGTATGTTTAAAACATTGTGATGTGGATTATTGAAAGGAGGCATAGATCACTTTCAAAACAAGTTTGTCTACAAACAGGTTGCATGAAATTGATGCACATATACTAATATAAGAAATGTGGATGTTATTGTAGCCTCTGCAGTAGGTTGTTTTATATAATTGGAGAGGATTCAAATTATAGTAGCGTGTGTGTGTGTGTGTGTGTGTGTGTGTGTATATATATATATATATATATATATATATATATATATATATATATATATATATATATATTTTATTTTATTATTATTTTTTATATATATATTTCTAATTAATGGTGATGAATAGCATATGCTTAATCCACGCTTGTAATTTTGTGCTTGATCAGGAGACTGTATGCATGCTAAATATCCCAGAATGTTTCAGATTCAGTGTTATTTTTATTTCATTTATATACTATTATAATTTTTGAAAATATCTGAATTGGATTTAATTTTTTATATTTTGTTTTCACTTCAGTTTCTTGATTTTGTTGTGTTTATTTAAATGCAGTTTTTTAATACATGTAAACAAAAATGAAGAGCGTTGCATTGGCAACTATCTGAAATAAAATTAGTATATATTTTTATATTTTATTTCAAGTTAACTAACCCTGTTAAGAGCAGCTAGACATTTTTTATATTTCATTTTAGAGGATATTGCATAAAGTCTGCTGAGTCACTGTAATTCAGTCAGATTAGACGCTTCAAGTAATCTCACATCCAGAACCTTAAAGAAACTGTTCACTCAAAAAATGAAAGATTTGTCATTATGTGCTCACCTCTCATAGCGCGATATGGGATCTATAAACCTTTCGTGACTTTTACAAGGTTTAAACTCAGTGTCGAATTAGCATTGGACAACAGCTGATCTGTATCCAGGAAACAACTTGTAATATTTGTATGTTTGATACGCTGATAAGTGTTTAGTAAGAGATCCGGCAGAGGCAGACAGTAATTCTGCTGTACCTCAGAGCTGTCAGTATGGCTCCTGTATGTATGAAAAATGCCGTTATCTTACCCAATGATCCGCATAATGTGTTCAGTTCAACTGGGCAAAGCTGAAGGGTGTCTTTCATCACTTCTAAAGTGAGATTATGTTAAAGAATGAGGTGAGAGATGCCTACTTCAGTACAGGATTGCTGTCAGTGTCTATCATACTTTGACAAGTACTACAAAATATCGATGGAAATAAAGTGTGCATATTTTGAACAATTTACACAATTATTGTTTATAAATATATAATTAATTGTTCAGTTCAAAAGGCTAATAGTACATTTTGAAACTGGTTATTAGATTTAATTTAGATTTAAAAATTGCAATATAATATTCAATCTGGCCATTATGTCATCTAGTTCTACTGCTTAATTAAGCACAATTTGATACTTGCTCAGGATACTTATCTTTTAACTGTATTACTTTTAGCAAGGTAACAGTACAATTTTTAGTATTTTAGCATTAAGTAGGTTATGGTGCTTCTTTGAAAAGCAATTGATAATTTATCATTTAAAACATAAAAAATGGTCAAATATCAATTAAGTGATGCAGACATTCTATCCACTGCACTGCTATAATCGCCTATAGCAGTGATGCTCAAATCGCGAAATCCAGTTTCCGGCACAGTTTAGCTCTAACCCTAATCAAACATGCATGAGTTTGCTAATCAGTGTCTTCACGATTGTTAGAAAATCACAGGCAGGTGTGTTTAATTCGAGTCGGAGCTAAACTCTGCAGGAAACTGGATCTCGCGAGCCAGATTTGAGGATCACTGGCCTATAGGACCACAGTGGAGCCACAAAGAACAAAAGTACAAGAACAACACCGAAGCTCCTCAAGAAAGCCAAGAGCATCCTGATTCCTGGGATATTGGTGGATTTGATGGAGACACTTGCAAAGTGCATCTCTAATTACACAAGCTCAATAAAAATGTGATAATCTGAGTGCTTTCAAAGCAAATGAATTAATTTAATGCTCACATTCTGTATATGTAATTGTTCTTTTGTAAAGCTCTTTTTGAAAAGTTATTTAAACTTACAGTAGATGCTTTTCTTTCAATCTAATGAGGGATAGAGATGTTTTCTGTCCTATTTTGTCCTTTTTCTGATTATCTGTCATCTACAAGTCAGTTGGGTTGCTGCTAGATTCCTCTTATCTCTAGTGGAGCAGAGGGAAAACTTTCAATTTCTCTTTCCTGAATCAAGACTGCTAAAAGAGCAACCATTTATTTTTTATATAAATCTCTTTTTATTGCTCAGAGTATGCTGTATCATAGCCCAATAGACTACATCAACTTTTGTCTCGGATGTTTCTCCTTGAAGGAAGTTAAAGGCAACACTGCCTCAGTTGATGACTATACAGTAAGATCAGACAGGAGCTCAGATCATTCGGTGTAGTTTGATTAGAAATGTTTGAATGCACATCGAGATCTTTGACATATTTGAGCTCTGTTTGAGACGTTGAGATCTCTTCTGATACTGTAAGAGAAGATTAGAGATTACCAGGCCTTTTGCAATTAGACTATTGCAATTAGTGGATTATCTGATGTTTATAGAAGAGATAAAACTCACTATTATAATGAAGGTCTTAACTAATGATTATTTAAATGAAGAAATGAACTAATCCGTGTCGGTCAAGAGAGATTAGCATTTGTGTGACATCACAGTGATTATTCCCAGTTCTCTTCTAGTTAAGGAGAACCTTACGTTTGTGTCAATTTGACATGACGAGCAAGGCAATGAAGTTAAGAATATATTATAAACCGTTTCTTCCTGCACCTCAGATAAAGGGGAACATCATCTATAAAGTGTTAAATTAGCAGTTTTGTTGGAAATAACTATAACACTGTTGATACTAACACTGCTATCTAGAGAGCAATGGCTACCTTTGACATTTGAATAAAATATGATTTTGAATAATATGCATGGATATAGTAAATTGATTTTGATTTTTGACCTCAAATCCTGATGCAATCAAATGTTTTGTGGTGTTTAGTTTATTTCTGTTTAGTGCAGTGCTTAAAGATGACAAAATCAGTTTTTAGCAGAATGGAAAATTAAGTGTATTTATTCTAGAACAGTTTTTTTCCAAACCTGTCCTGGAGGCCCCCTGCCCTGCAAATTTTGTATGTCTCCCTAATCAGACGCACCCAGTTTAGTTCTCTCACAAGCTAATGAGTGGAATAAGGTGTGTTAGATAGATACATACATACATGGAAGACATACAAAAGATGCAGGGCAAGGGGACCTCCAGGACAGGTTTGAGAAGCGCTGTTCTAGAAAATAAAAAAATACTGTATGTCCTGTCCAAACTTTGTTTTAATTGAAAATTTGTCATCAGCAACAGAAAAGAAAATTGCATGGGCTTTTTCATTTGTATTTCAAGCTAATTTGCTTTTAGTGAGAGTCAAACTATTATTGTTCTGTGTCTCGGTGAGCTTCCTAATTACTCTCCTTTCCTTGTGAAATGCAGGTGGGTGGAAAGATGTAGCTGAGGATCAAACGGAAACCAATCTTGACCTCTCACGAACTCAGGTCATCCCTGAAAGGGGTGTGGCCTGTGGAGTACCGCCCAACATGTCCAAGAAACCCCCCAGTGGGCGGCCCAAAGGGGAACGGCCTGATGCCATGGCAGCACTGCAGGCAGCCAATGAGGAGCTGAGGGCCAAGCTCACTGAAATCCAAATAGAACTTCAGCAAGAGAAAACCAAGGTTAGAATCTAGACCTGCTAATTGCTTGTGTGCCAGAATACTTGAGTTCATTTCAGAAGTATTATTTTGTTTCTGTATAATAGTGTGATTCAGACTACATTCAGTCTGGAAATGGCTTCTCAGCTTCAATATTGCTTTTAATGTTGACCTCATTTCCTTCTGTATATTTGAAAGATTTATTTTCTCTGTAGAGTTCAGTCTCTTCGTAGTCACATCATCTGCTTATGCCACTATGATTAGCTCATTATTTTTTTATTAAAAAAAAAAAAAATTTGATCAGTCAGTAATGACAGAATGTAATTTTTTTTTGGACTGAATTATACCCAAAAATGTAAGTGTTATTATCAAACAGTTCATCCTGATTCCACGTAAGGAGCACTCAAGAAATCCAATTCCTTTGAATTCAGTTGTTACAAACAAGTCTGATGCTCTCTCTGATAGTGTTGATATCATAAACCCCTTATGTTTTATGGATTGGGCTCATTTAGTTTAAGTGGATGTGTTGCTCCATCATGTGTGTTCTGTTAGCTGTTTTATGGCTTCAGTAGCAATGAGAAACAGTTCAATGAGAGTGAAACAAACTATAGGCATTCTGTCAAAGCAGGTTCAGTGTGAATGACAGCAGGTCAGGGGGAAATGATTTAGCTTAGTCCGTTACTTCTGTGTCTTTTTTTATCTCGAGGGGTGAGGTTGGTCTTTAAGAGGCATGAGAGTATCCAAACCATCCATTTCATGGCCTGATGATTGACAGGGTGTGAACCTCTGTTCTCATGAACATCTCATTTGATATGATCGAGGATGAACACAACTCACTAAAGTCTCAGTTGTTCTGTTTTGTCATTGAAATGAAGACATTCTCGGAGATGGAAAAATAACTTACTAGGTTAAACCTGGGATCTAAACCTCCTCATAAATCATTTAATATATATAGATGTGATACATTTGGTCACACCTCTCACTCCTATCCTGCTCATCGGTGTGTTTTCGTGTCCGCTCGTTGTATGTGTGTGTACATACTGCAGTGGCTCTCAAGATCAATACACACATCTCAGGGCGAAAACAAATGACAGCGAGGTTCTGCAAGAAAGGACACTAGAACGTACTGATGGCCACCAGCAAGCATTCATCCTCAGAAAGGATTCTGTACTGTACATTTAAACCTCACACAGGACATTAATGTACCAACCCTTCTGCTTGACCCCTTTCACAATCGTTTAAAACATCTTAAGGGACACAATAATTACTCTAATCATTGTAATGTCGGCCACAGTTATAATAATGCTACCATAAAAAAAAAAATGTCGGACTGATTTTAGTAAGCTCTATCAGACAATGTATAGTGGATAGAATAGGTTCAATTATTTAACTGTGTGTGTGTGTGTGTGTGTGTGTGAGCAGAGATCCTGCTGTGTTGTCCTTGATTATATTCAGGACTTTTATCGGATTCTCCTTGCTGATGCAGTACGATCTTTGATTTATAAGCAAAGTGTAAATGATCTGGAATAATGGGTTTCCCTGTGCACATCCTTCAGCAGTGAGAGAGTTTTATTTTAATATTCTGACCCTGCAGAACTGGGAAAACACTCTAACAGGCCAATTACTGCAGGTGCCAAAAGTCAAAAACACTGCTGTACCTTGTTTTCTGTAAAATTGCTTTTATGTTTGCAGGAACATGAAATGCAATGTTCAGGAACTATTCAGGCCACCGGTATTGTGAGACGGGGAGAAAAAGAGACGGAATTGATTCATTATAATTTGTGATGGACAAAGAGTGTTTTGTGTTTCAGTGTTGAGATCTGCAGGGAACTAAATTCAGCAGGCTAGTTTTTGTTAAATAGACAAAAGCGAATCTTGAATTCTACCCTGCCTGTGAATGACTGATGTCTCTGAGAATCATGTTAGACTGACAGAAAGCCTGGTGAAAACAGCACACGGTTATGACTTTATTTTAAAACCAGTAGTTCACCCATAAATAAAAATCAGTATTTACTTACCCCCATGTCATACCAAACACTTTCTTGTTTCAACGGAACACAAAATGAGACTTGTTTTAAGTCTGTTTCCATGCTTTGATATTGCAATTAATGAGGACTGAAGTCTTAGAGATTCAGTAGTGATGTCCAATTTGTGAACAAATCATTCTTTTGAGTTAATCTTTTCAGTGAACCAGTGAAACCTGATTCACAAACCTCGTATTATGATTCATGAATCAGATCCACTTAAGTCCATTTACTGACTTAGTGAATCTTCAACAAGATTTTCAGTGAATAGCTGTTTAAATTATTCCTCAAAGCTTGGAATATAGCGCACGGTTAGTAGTGTAGACTAAATTTATGTTGCACATATTTTGTGTCTCTTTATGAATCTTTTAAACACCATTAATTGTTATTGGATAGAAAAAATGGAAACCTGAGTTTGAAATTACATACAGATGAGTAAAACTTAACTATAACTTTATATTTTATTTCGGCCATATTTCAGTGATTTTTTTTTTTTTTTTTAAGTAGTTTAATCAACAATAATAACCCTGTTTATCCCTTTAAGATGTTATAAGATGCCATTCAATTTAAGTGCACTTATATAAACCCCACACTTTACCACTGTCAACCAAAAAATCTTTTTTAGCCTTAGGATGTGATTCAGAGATGAACTGTGACCATACAGGCTAGATCTCAGGTTGTCATCATGCATGCCCATGAAAATGAAGATCTGGTCTTGGTGAGCGCAGTGACAGCACACCACTGTGTGGGAACTGTCAGATCCTCATAGATGTGCATCAGACTGCTAGCAGCATGCATCAATGCAGCTATTGTGATGGGCTTAGACTGACAGTAAGAGGGGACATAGGAGCTGTCTCTACTGTTGTTAGGCCTGAATGAACAATACTCTTCATGTATGATGGAAAGAGACGGTGCTGGTGTCTCCATCTGTAAATACTCACAAGTTTGTGCTACTGCTTGGTGGAGTGGAGCAGAAAGGAGAGGTTTGGTGGGGGTTTTGCGGCATGGATTGCCAATATGATATATACTTTACATTACACTATAATTTAATAGCGTTTTATTCTTGTGAAGTCAGTGTCACACTGTCCTGCACACACCTTCACACACTGTTGTAGTTCATATTGTAGGATGCTGAAGTTGTTAAAAACTGAATAGGTGTAGTTAAGTAAATGTGGTTGGTCTTATGTTAATTAACTTGTGTTTTTGATGTCACTGATGAACGAGGCGTTTTTTAAAGCTTTATAAAAGGTTTTCTATGGACTGGGAAGGGATTTTTGTATTATAGAGTATCTTTATGCATATGTGTGTTGAGAAAATGGCATTTTTGGACACGTCATTATTGGCATTATGCCACAAATGCTGCCAATTGTGCGCTGAACTGATACTGAACCCTGAACATTAATTTAAAGTCATGGATGGCTGGTTCTTCACCAGAGGCTCATGGGATTTCACAGCCTGCAGCACTGCTGACTCTCGCTGGAGTCTAAACCTCATCTCCACATGTCCTCTTACGCTGCATTAAAATGCAAACTCCCCGAAGGCCTAAAATTACTTCTCTTTGCTATTTTATTCCTTTGAAAACGGGCGAAAGTAAGTGTCCAGCGACCGTCTGACCCAGTTCTGGTCCAGAGTGGCGTGGTGTCAGCCATATAATCTCACCTCAGGGTTACTGCCTCCATCTGGCTGTCAGCGATCAGAGTTCGATTTATAAAAGGCAGTGGAGCAGAGACTTTTACTTTCAAGACATTCCTCAGACTCCAACCTAGTTCTATTAGTGGTGTTTGCTAAGGCAGGCATCTCGATTATTGTTGTTTATTGGGTTAGTAAAGTATTCAGCATAAGTATTCAGCTTGTACTCAGTTACAATTTTATGTTTTGGAGAGCAATCATTTTCTATATCCGTTTCATAAGTTTAGAGTCTAAACATGGGATATCCATAGCTTTAAATGTGAGTTTCCTCCAGTGTTGTCTTTTGTTTTGTGACTGAATGTCAGGTTCTGTTAGTGCTGTCTATTGCTGTGCCTGTGTAATGTGTAACCGTGTAATGGTCATGTCCTGACACATTAACTCTCCTATTTTTAGGACACGCTCAATATATTCTGCAATGCGCTGGACTGCTGTAGTGCCACGGTGCTTTGCATAAACAATGATTCAGTGTTCATTATACATTATACCACACTTAATTGTTTCCAAATATTTTTATAACCATTGTTTTTTTTTTTATAGTACACTTAAAATATCCCTTCAATTTTACAAATACCATTAAAATTTAAAATATACGTAGGTTTGATCCCGTCAGTTTTTAAATGGTCAAGTTAACATCTATTTCCTCAGGTCAGTAAGCTGGAAAGGGAGAATCTCAGGAGGTCCGTCACGAGCAGCACAAGTCCACGGTGGTGGTGACGGAGTTAAAAGCCAAACTTCATGAGGAGAAACTTCGGGAGCTCCACAGCGTTCGGGAAACACTCCTACGTCAACACGAGACTGAACTGGTGCGGGTCATTAGGATCAAAGACGGAGAGATCCAGAGACTCCAGGCGCTCGTCAGTGCCCTCCGCGATGGATCCACCGATAAGGTACCATTGGAATGGAAATTAAATAGAGGTTATTTATTTACAGTTCCTCGACTGGCTGCAGTGTCCAATTCATACTAAATGATCACAGTACTCCAAAAATATATAATTATGAAGACAATTTTTGAACAATTCTCATGTTATCTCTGCCACCACAGGTGAAGTCTGCAATGATGGCGGAGGCTCGAGAGGAGTGCAGGAGGAGTTTCGATGTGGAGCGCATGCGACTGCTACAGGAGATCTCCGAGCTCAAGGCGGTGAAAAGGCATATGGAAGAGGCGTTAAACATGGCGGTGCAAGCCGACAAGAGCAAAGCCGCCGAGATCCGCAGCGTCTACCATCTCCACCAGGAGGAAATCAACCGCATCAAGAGAGAGTGTGAAAGAGAGATCCGCAGACTGGTGCGTAATAAAGTGCACATGCACTATTAATCAGTGAATTCATCTGTCGGTTCATAGGTCTAAATACATGCCCTTTTATATAAATATATTTCTTTGGGTGGCAGCTGATAATTAAAGCTTTACACAGGAAAACCTTGTGGCTGTTGCCATGATGAGAAAATTCCATTTAATTTGGTGAACAGAATTATTCAGTTGCATTTATTTGGTAATAATTTTTTCTGTACAACTTTCTGTACAACAACCATTCAGATCAGTTGTTTGAAGTCCCACCCCTTGCTTGTTAAGCCCCGCCCAAGCTTTATAAACCATCCCATTGGAATAAACTACAGAGTTGTAATGCAATTCATGATTTTCAGTCAAATGTGTTTATAAAGTGTTTGGATATTATTTGTGACCCTGGACCACAAAACCAGTCTTAAGTGTCAATTTTTTGAAATTGGACTTTATGCATCATCTGAAAGCTGAATAAAAAAGCTGTCATAGGACAATGTTTGGCTGAGATACAACTATTTGAAAATCTGGAATCTGAGGGTGCAAAAAAAAAATCTGAATATTGAGAAAATCGCCTTTAAAGTTGTCCAAATGAAGTTCTTAGCTATGCATATAACTTATCAAAAATTCAGTTTTGATATATATACACACACACACACAGTAGGAAATTTGCTAAATATCTTCAACATGATCTTTAATTAATATCCTAATGATTTTTGGCATAAAAGAAAAATGGATCATTTTGATCCATGCTACAAATATACCCCAGCGACAAGTTTTTGTGCTCCAGGGTCACATTTGTGTGTGGGCTGGAATGAATTGTGACATTGTGACACATTTTATCTGCTTTTTTCTTCTTCTTTAAATAAATTGTTAAATTATGCAGTAAATTGATTTTAAAAACAGCAGACACTGCAAATCTGAATCAAGGAAACATTTATTTACCTTGGAGTGAATGTGGGTGTTTTTACTGATGTTAAAACGGAGTATAATTCCCTGCCATGCACTGTGTATTATTTTTTTTTTAAAGTGGAAAAAAATATTGTTTCTGTTCTCTTTGGTACATTGTCTGGATACAAGTGCTCCAGTACTGTCTCTTTGGATAATTTCTGTAAAAATTCATTCAAAATGATCTGAAAACACAAGATTGCCATAGAGCGGCAACCATTGCTAAGGTAGCATTGGCCAGTAATGTTTCCAAAGCGGTTCTTAAAGTAAAGATTTTCTCTCCAAATCCCACACTAAAGCTTCAAGGTTTTAAATCAGTTGGTTCACATTTTATTTTTAGCCACATTTTTTCTGTTTCTCAATGTATTACACCATTCCCTTCAGAGCCTCTCTTGTTCTGGGCTTTTTGCCATCCGTTTATTCCTGGAGTATTAAAATCTCTGTATCTCTGCAGTCAGTGGCCGCTGCAATCGATCGCTCTTGTGTGGCTGAGCGTTGACTCTATACTGCTTCAGGACTAAATGGGTGAAATGCAATGGAATACAGAGTTGAGGCCGGACTCTGGATGATATATATAGTAGAGGAGCAGAGTGATGGAAAAGATGCAGGACATTTCACTATTTTCTGAGAAGTATATATATTTAGGGCTGTGTATATGGTAGATTTCTTAAATTAAATTTGTAAAACTGTGTTTTTTTTTTTTGTATTTGCACATTATACTGATACCGTGATGTAAGATTTTGGTAGTTCTTCTCACCCCATAAACATGTCCTCTTGTTTCTGTCTGTCCCTAATCTCATCCCATACTATTAACTCATCGTAGGGTTATTGAATACATATTACTGATGTATTATCTGGTGGGTTGTAAATCCAGAAGGTCTGTGTGTGATTAGAGTCCTGTTTTGCTGTTGTGTGTTGAGGATGTATTGATCTTTGGATTATTTATTGTATCGCAGGGCCGGCTGGGGTTGTTAATCACTTAATCACATTTAGTGAGCGGGGTGGTAGGGTATGCCAAGTCGAACACAGCTTGTGAGTGTGTGTGTGTGTGTGTGTGTGTGTGTGTGCGTGTGTGTGTGTGTGTGTGCATGTTTACTGAACCAAGTCCATGACTGTCCTTTATGGATGGGACAGACCATCAAACCAAAACAACAAAGCCAGCCCATCATTAGAGGTTCTTGCTGAGGCAAGCACTGTTTTTGTTACCGGCAAGAAAGATGCCTCAAATCATGTGGCAGGTTGAGAAAAGGTCTGATGTTAGTGTTTCTAAGCATTCAGGGAGTGAGAGACACTGTGTCTGTGTAATTTTAAATGAAAGAGACATTTGGATCTTGGTTAAATGAAATAATGGGATTTTTTTCTGGTCTGGGTTAAAACATCAATCAAGGACATGTATTATTGGAACGAGGAAGGTGTTGCTGTAAGTGCATGGGTTGTTGGTCACAGTCTGAGTGTGTGAGAAACACACTGAATACTGAAATTGTTGGGATGGCATCTGGTGTAATCCACAGGGGAATGCTGGGTATTGAGTAGTGGATTTTTTTTTTTTTTTTTTTTTTAAGTAGTGCTGATTCTCCAGAAAATGCTTTATGTGGGGACTCTTCATTTTCTAGATGTTGCAAGTGAGAAATATCCTACTGTTCTAAGTTGATTTATTTAGTTTATTCCCCATAAAGAAAACATGTATGTTGCACTTTATAGTAATAATAAAATAAAAAAATAAACATCGCTAGCATCTCGGCATGTAGTTCTTTTTTGGATGAACCACAAATTTCAGTTATTGAGTTTTTGAATCATTTTAACTGCACTTGTAGTATGTGCTCTTTAACTGCACACACAAATGCAGTGGCACATGCTGTATATCATCTCATATTAAAGCGCAAATAAACTCTGAGGATGCAATGTCCTCATGAAAGTGAAATTA